>NC_137975.1:74178396-74263396 GCF_963924665.1 Micromys minutus | reverse complement strand
GATAGATAGATAGATGATTGATAGATAGATGATAAATAGATGATAGATAGATAGATAGATAGATAGATAGATAGATAGATAATAGATAGATGATAGATAGATGATAGATAGATAGATAGATAGATAGATAGATAGATAGATAGATAGATAGATAGATACAGAGAGAGAGAGAGGGAGGAAGGAAGGGAGGGAGGAAGGGAGGGAGAGGGAGAGCTAGATGGCCTGTGGTCTAACAGGGCACCCATAGGTGTTAGTTAAAAGAAAATACATTTGCAACCTATCTAACTAGGGTGCAGGGTGGGGTGTAGCTGGTCATTATCTCCCACTTCAGCACAATAGGCATCCTGTCCCCGCCGCTAAGCCTTGGAACTACTATGGCAGGACTTATCAGTCGCTGCAGAATGCTTAAAGACCTCTGGCTTATTCCAGTACAAGTTCATATTGACCTACTTTGCCAAAGTGACACAGAAACAGATCTCAATGCTTGTTCTTTTGTCTGCCATTAACAGCAAAGTCCCGAAAGATATGAGGGTAGTTTTGAAGTAGATTGCTTGTCCAAAGCACAGTACCAGGTGCTCTAATACAGAGTGTTTATTAAAATACAACAATAGCAAAACTAAAGCCCTGGTCACCTCAGGGCTGTGCTCCTCTGGAGTTGTCTTCCTGTATCTGATGTGCTGGCTTCCTCTGGTCTACTGTCCTGGAGGACTCCCCTGCTGCTGCCCCACATAACCCACTATGATGTCGAGAATAACAACTCTGCACAGATATGCGATGCACGTCGGATTCCATATTGGCACTCTCCAGAAGTTGATGCTGTGTTTGTAGAGTTTATTGAACAACCAACAGACCTTGCCTTTTCCACGTGGAACAGCTTATTGCTATGGTACAACCTTAGGGTCTCTACGCCAAAGGAAATCGCTGTGTAGGGCACTGTGTAGAACTGGAAAATGTGTACAATACTCTTAATCTTACTGATGGATTAGTTCAAGAAAAACACTTTGTCTGGGCCATTGATAAATTGACTTGCCGTCTGTGAGACGTAAAATCACTGAGCAGCCCTGCTCTCTCTTTCCCCTTATTGGTAACCTGCTCTTCACGACAAGTAGCTGTGGAAACTGAACAGTGCAGAAATGCTTTCTTTTCACCCAGAATAATTATTTTGAAGTTTATGCATATTGTACATGTTCATGGTTTGGTTCTTTGTTGTCCCTGAACAGTTCTGTTACATTTTGCGTGACCCTTTCTCCTTCAATGAACAATGAGGCCCCTGTGGATATCAATGTCCAGGCCTCTGTATAGCGCGTTCTTTTACTTCTTTTAGACAAATACCTAGTACTAGAATGCCTATGTTGTGCAACAGAACATACCATTTTCATAGGAATTTGGCCACTGCTTTTCAATGCGATTGTGCCCTTTTACATCATTGTCATGTTCGACAACAGTGTTTAAGACGTCTACACAATCAGTGGTGTGGCCAGACTATGAAGTTCAAGGCATTCTCGAAGGCAGCTGGTAGGTTTCATCTTGGCTCTAGTTACACTTCTTAGGAGAAGCTGGGCATCTTTTCACAGCATTATTTGCTATCAACATATCCTCCTTAAGGAACTAACTATTCTCAACAATGAACACTCTAATTCCATGATGTACCATACCAGTTTATAAAGTCAGCCTTTGGTGGGCTGACAAGATGGTTCAGTGGACAGAAGGGGTTTGCCACCAAGGCTGATGACCTGAGTTTGATCCCCAAGACCTACAGGAAGTAATGAGAAAGTGCCTTCCCCAAGCAGTGCATGACCACATGTATGTGTATACACACACACACACACACACACACACACACACACACATACACACATACACACACACAAAAATGTGGTAAGAGGTTTAAAAATTGGCCTTTGATTTCAAGAGAAAGTGCTTTGCTTTTCTACTAAAAATCTGGAAAATATTTTCCTGAGACAAAGGTGAGGACATCTGCACCTAATGGTGACACAGCTTGGTTGTCCCAGGCTGAACACAGTCCAGCCTATTTTCACGAGCAGTGTTCTCCAGTGAGTTCAGTGCTGCCCCAGCACAAAGATCTTTTGTGAAGTCAGTAAATGTAGCTATGAGAGTTGATTCTCATTTTCAGAACTCCGAGATTACTGCTTCCCACTGTCCTCGGACCACCCACCATCTTCTGGTGACCCGGGCCACTGTCACAATGGTCTCCCTTCTCCATCTCTTCTTCTAGTCCATTTGTGCATTTTCTTTTGGCTAATGTTGTGGGTCAAGCCCAGACCCTCATATATGTTATACAAGCATTATATCTCAGCAGTATGCCCCAGGCAGTTTTTGCACGTATGTATGTGCATGTGGCTGGGCATGTTTTCATAAGAATAGTTGTGTTTACTCATGTGTGTGAAGGCAAAGTTGGGGGTCTTCCTCAGTTACATTCCACCTTAGGTTTTTGAGACTGGATCTCTCACTGAACCTGAAATTCAAGACTGGTTGGGCGGGGATGCGCATGCCTCTCTAGAACTGGGGTTATAGACCTATGCCACGTCACACAGCTTTTCACACGGGTGCTAAAGATTTAACTACCGTCTTTACATTGTACAGTAAGCACTCTATACTGAGCCATCTCTCCGGTCCCCTCTGAGACATTTTGATTTGGTTAAGGTTCATATCATTCCATCGGTCTTCTTAATCCAGTGTTCTTGCATCCGAGCAACCTTACCCCCGCTGATGCTATAGTTTTGTCTCCTAAGTAATCTGAATCCGAGGCAGTGAATTAATTTGACTGTGAAAGGCTGCACTTCTTCAGAACACCGTGGTAGTCACATCACTGAAGCACAGCAAAGAAAAGGTCAATATGATCTGGGGACAGGGCATGTGTCTTTGCAATGTCAGTGGGAATTCCCGGAAGGCACGTGGGTCTACAAAGACTGACTCACTGATTAGAACTGCAATAGTGTGGAAAGGCTGAACTATTATAAGTCTAGAGGCTAGTTATCTTAACTTGGGATAGATTTAGCCACTTCAACACCCACTCTTTGCCCAACTCCGTGTCAGAACTAACATACCATGACTGATAAATTACCTTTTGAAATCTATTGACAGCTACTACTAGCCTGTACCAATCCAAAAATCTAAGAATTTCCCCAGATAGCATCTGAGGCCTACAGGAGAACTTCCCCCATCTTGTGGTAACTGCCTCTCTAAGTACACTACAATGTGTTTTAAACTTGCCTTGATGTATGATTTTTTTCATTCTATAAAACTATAAAATTCATGAAACTGCTTCCATGTTGGGACATGGACATCTGGCACAACCCAAATCTGTGTTCCTGGACCGTGGTCTCAAACACGGCTCCAGCATAATCTCGAGTTTGCTGTGAAGTAGGAACTGTGTGCTTTTTGCATGGACAATGTAACGGGCAAGGAAGTGATTGCTAGCATTATTTTATCTAGAGTGCTTTTCACGATGATTGGACCACCCTTCATGCCCCCAGCAGCTGTCAGGCTAATGAGTAATTGTAGCCACTTGCTGTAAACTCAGGACCTAGGCAGGGCCATCGACCTCAGAAAACTCACTTTTCTCCCAGGCCACTCAGCTCATGAGCAAAAGAACTGATGTTTGTTCATGAGCCACTTTGACTATCCCCCTACCATTCCTCTCCTTCTCCCTCTCTCCCTTCCTCTCCCTCTCTCCCTTCCTCTCCCTCTCTCTCTCCCTCTCCCTCTCTCCCTCCTTCTCCCTCTCCTTATCTCCCTCCCTCTCCCTCTCCCTCTCCCTCTCTCCTCCCTCTCTCCCTCCCTCTCTCCTTCCCTCTCCCTCTCTCCCTTCCAATTTTTTCAAATAAAAAGCTCTGTTGAGTACGGTAGACCTACCTCCTTTGCTTCTCTGGACAAGTCACTTCTACGTGATTTTATGTGACAACATAAAAGCTTTAAAAACATTCCTTTACACCATGTGTTTTCTGGATCTGTCTCCACAGCTGTCATTCTCTCTCCAGCTAGCACTGCTCTTGGTGAACTGGCCCAAATCTTCAGCTTCCAGCCTCTCTGTCCTACTCTTTCTTCTCTCCCTCTGCTCCACCGTCTATGCCCCCCTTTCCCCTCTCTCTTGAACCCTCTTTTTCTCTCCCCTTCCCCGCCCTCCATTTCTCCTCCTCTTTCCCCCTTCTCCCTCTCCTTTCCCCTTTCCTTTTGTCTCTCCCTCCATTTTCCCATCTCCCTCGCTCCTCTTCCCCCCATTGCCTTTGTAGAAGTAGAGTTTTACATTGTGCGCACACATTTCATGTTGTCAACAGGAGAACATTTGAAGTTGGAGGAGGGATCTGTAGACCATTAGCTGGAATGCAAAAAGGACAGTGCAGACCTTTGGCTACCCAATGAAAGGAAGTGACTTACCAACTTTGTGCCTGAGGTCGGGCGTTCTGTGTTTCGTCGGAGCAGGCTTCTCTTAACCTCTTGGCAGACCGCTCAGCAGCTCAGTATTCTTTGTCACTCCAAAACTGGAGTTATTAATCATTAACTGAAAAAGAGGCTGAAGCCCTGTTTTCAGCTGTGAGCTTCACAGCCTTCCTCCTTGTCCAGTGTCTCCCCAGCGCCTCTGAAGTACCTCCTGTGTCTGAGAGCAGCATGCAGTTCTTGGTCACATTATGTTGTAGGGTTTCTAAAGACTTTTCTTTTTACTGGTTGAAATGTTAAAAAGTCAAAGAAGAGATGTTAAAAATTAAATGCATTTTCACTTTCTTCCTCTTTCTTGTTTTCGCCCCTTCTTTAATTTTATTCTGCTTCTTTGAACTGTGTGAGCTATAATTTTATTGAACGTCATCCAGAGTGTTGGTCCCTTTTTCGCTCCAGAGTTATTTGATAACCAGATCAAACAGTTAAAACCCACAGACCTTTCACAAATTTAGTATTTATTCCCCATGGGTTTTTTCCCTGTTTTAACCACTTCTATATTTGTTGATAAACTACATGAAAATAATGCTTAGACTTATGTTTCAATTTGCATACATGTTATCATGTACAGTGGGAAATTCTCTAACTCACTTAAGTAACTGCCTAAAACTTTTTACACTTGCATGTGATGCATTATGATCAGACCTCACTCATTCTCTCCCCCACTATCACTTTTCCCTCTCAAGTTCATGCCCCGCCCCCTTGCTCTAAGTATACTGAGTGACTTAGTATTGCCTGTGTCTTCATGGAGTGTGGATAGCATCTTAGAGTCTGACTTTCTGAAGAAAACTGATGTTTTCTCACAGACCAGGGGCCATCAGTTGCCTATACCTCCTTGGCTACAGGTGGAACATCGTGAGCTCCTGCCCTGACCGTGGGGAGGTTTTGGCTGGACCTTGCTCAAGTCTCATGCCTGTGGTCACAGCTGCTGTGAGCTCATGTGTAAAACAATGATGTCTTGTCTGGTAAATATGGTTTTGCAGTAGATGTCCACTACCTCTAGTACCTTAGCCTTGTGATTAAGGAAGTGATACAGATACCCATTTAAAGCTGATCATACCACATATTCCCTAGATATTCCCAGCCATGGTTTTTTGTATTAATTACCTTATACTATAAAAAGAAACTTCTCTGATAGGGGCTAAGAAATGCACCAAACTGTTAATTTCATAGTTTTATTTTATTTTTTTGTTATGGTTAAATAATCTTACATTGGGTATATGCACCATATTGTCAGTATACATTTATCAGGTGATGTGACATGTCTTTTCGTTCCCTGCCAATTGTGAACAGAACAACAAACATGAATGAGCCAATAAATCTACAGTAAAATAGAAAGTTCATTGAAAATATTCTCAGAAAATGTTATGACCGGGTCATACAATAGACCTGCGTATAGCTTCTTGAGGTACCTCCACACTGCTTTCCAATAAAGGGATGAACTTGGAACACTAACACCAGTGCACCAGAGGCCAAGCTGCTTGTTTCTCTAGATGGTCTTGCCGGTATCTTGGAAGTAGAAAACAGACTCGTTGCCTCCCGAGCTGAGGAAGAGTGAGTTTGTTCTTGTCTCGAAGGTGAGGTGATGCTTCAAACCCACTGTTTCCTGTAGGTAGATAATGCGCAGCTCTCCAGGCCCCAGGCTTCTGATTCAGAGTGAGCACTGATGTCAAGCTCAGTCACGGGAGGCTCTGGGTTCTGTGCTCAGTGAGCTCTTCTGAGCTCTTCTGCTGGTGCGTCTTCACTGGATTGACGCCCCGCCCTGCTTTATGATGCCAACACATCTCCTTTGCTTCCTGTGTTCAGTTATAAGTACTATAAGAGGACAAACCACTTCCCAACAACAAAAGCCCCCACCGAGGTCTTAGAGTTGTTGGATCTGTCACTGAGATCAATAATTCAAGAGGTCTGGGTCTTGGGGAATAATGGTTGTCTTGAGTGTATATAGTATAAGATCTTTATAGTATGCAATCTTTCACTGTAGGGGAAAGAAGTGCAGATGCAGTTCATACACACATCTGGAATTTAAATATAGAAAGGTCTCCACTCATTGTGGAGTCTTATGAGTTTTACCTCCTGTGTCAAATTTTTCCCCTGAGTCATTTTTAAAGAACTCTGTCCTCTGGGATAAATAATCAACAACTGCAGAATTCAAGTATTTCTAATTCTATATTAACCAAGTTGGAATACGTGGCTTAGTGTCACAATTTAATTTTTAACTTTACTTTAAAATGTTCATGTTTCTTAACCATGTTAAATTAGAGCTTAATGTTCTACTTGGTTTGAAGTCATGAACAAAAAGACCCAACATGCTTCCACACTGAAAAAAATCCAGCTTCGCCTCTTCTGTACAATTAGTTTCTAAACATCTGAGTATGAATTGAAATATTTCCTTGACTTAGATCGTTCTACTCACCGTTTAAAGATAACACGTTTTCGTCTCGGATGGGCTCGAAGTTACTTTGTGTTGGTGCGAGACTCTTCAGAGTGCATGGAGTGCACACGGCCCCACTTTGATATGAATATCCAAGTAGCGCTTTCCTGAAGTTTGTGAACAATTGTACTTAATGGGTATCTACGGCAGCTCCAGGCTGATCAGCATTTCGGCAGCAATCAGTGTCCAGCTGAGACAATCCCAGAAGCCTGTGAACTCTAGGCTAGAGGGGGGGAGAGGAAGGACAATTTCTGTGTACTCTCTGCCTAAACCGTACAAAGTCCAGCAATGATCAGATGACTCAGGGGCAGCCTTACTCAACCACATCAGCGTGCTGAAGCTTGACACGCAGGCTCAGCACTCCCTGGAACCTCAGAACCCAAGCCATGGACCCAAGTGCTGTGTCATCTCTACTCAGCGTCTAAGTCCTCAGTAGAGTTTCTCACAAATGGTTTTGCCTCCATCCATGGTCAAGCTAAACTCTTATTTTGCCTCTTGAAAAATTGGCAGTTGGGTCATGGACATGAGTCACAGATCTAGTGTCTGGCCGTGAACTGGGGCTACATCTCTCCAGTGGAAGGTCGCCGCTTGTATGTTGCTCCCTATAGACTGAGTAGAATGACGTCTGTATTTCCTGTTACACTCCCATGTTCAGTCCCCTGCTGGACTGCCTCAGTGAGAATATTCTTCACCTCTTTTCTTAAACGTGCTGTCTTCTGGTGCACTTGACAGCTGGAATGCAAAGTCACCAGCAACCCAGGAGTATTCCCCTAAAGCTGTAAAACCACACAGTACCAGCGATGATGGACAAGAGAAGAAAAGCACTTGTGACAAATACACTCTTTAGAGAGGGATACAGACAAAATTAGCGCTGCACTTATAGGTGGGGGGGGCAAGTGTTTACCCTCCATCCTTGCCATCTCCCCTGTAAAAGAAAACAAAAATAAGAATCAAAACAACAAAAGAGGGAAAAATAACATAAAAATATTAAAGAAAAGCCACAACAAACCCATCTCTCTGTGAAAGGTTTGGTGTGTCTAAGTGTGTCATGCTGTATATTGCTTGCTGAAAAAGCTTCACTTGCAGATCTTTGTGGTGATGGGTCATTGGTGTGATTCGAGGCCGGTGGCTTCTGCTACACTATCAATACTGGATCCTCACCTGGGTTCCTCTCACATAGCCTCTGTTGCCTGTGTCACAGAGGTCCAGCAGCTTTGGTGCTGCAGGTCCAGCCCCTTCATGTGTTCCAGCAGATCATAGATAAGGTGGGCCAGCTCAAAGCTCTGGATCTGAGTCTTGGGGGTGGCTTGGCTGTTCAACCCACCAGCTCTGTCTTCTCTGTGGCATGGGGCAAGGGGCACATCCCCCATACCCACACCACTGCACAGCCAACAAGGAGTAAGGGAGGGCCAGGGCAAGCTCTCAGCTCTCACACCCTCTGAGCTAGCTCTCGAATGCTTCCCAGGCAAGGAATGGGGCAGGTTCTAACCAGAGTCTTAACTGGTAAGGGGCAGTGCCAACTCTGTGCAAGCTTTGGACATTGAGATGATTCTAGGAGGCAACCCAAACCAGGAATGTCTGCATGGCCTTTGGTGTTAACATGAGCCACAGACATTAAACTTGTAGGATCCCCCTCATGACCCTCAGCTGCAGCATGGGCCGGGACTTCATCTTGGCCCCAGGCGGCAGGGCCAACTACCCATATCAGGATATTCCTCTCCATCCTGAGTCTCCCGTTCCTCCTTTCCTTACAGTGCACACACCATTCCTTCCCTTCTTTTCTTCTTCCGTCTCTCCACTACATACTTGCAAATCATAGTGGTGCCTCTGGGTTTCTTCATCCTGCACCCGCACCCCAGCCACTACAGGGCAGCTGGCATCCCAAGCTGGTATTTGTAATGTAAAGAGATTTTGTAATCGTCAAATCAGACTTCCTTTCTTTCCTTTCTTTTCTCCATCTCCCCTTTGAGAACTTCACTCGTATATTCACTGTACTATAGTCATATCCACCAAACATTTCTCACCTCCAGCTCCCCCTGAGCCTGTCCTCCTCCCAATATAAAGCCTGTACCCCCTTTTAATATTCCACTCCACCCAATTAGTACTGCCTCTATTGCATGTGTGTATGTGCATGTGTGTATGTGCATATTTACTTGTTGTAAATATATCAGTAAATATTTTTGATAGGATTAATTAATTAACTTGGAGACAAGGTCTTACTGTGTAGCTCTAGCTATCCTGGAGCTTACTAAGCAGAACAGGCTGGCTTCAGACTCTCAGAGATCTGCTGTCCTCTGCCTCTTAAATGCTAAGGTTAAAGGTGTGTCACCACTCCCAACAGGATTCATGGATGTAACTAGTCACATGAATACTTTTTATTTGCGGGCATACTTTTCCTGTTAACTTTGGGGTTCTATTATGAAGCTATTGAGTTAACCTTGTTAATTGATTCTGAGGCCCCAAACTCCTGGAAAAATACATATATTCTACAACTGAAATGTGGATTATTGCTTCGGTGTGAATTAATGGTATTCCTGGCACTTAAGGTACACCTTGAGAAAAAAAGAGTAAAGATTGGCTGGTTGTGTCATTGAACTGAGTTAAAAAAAGATCTAGCATGTTGAATCTGGGCACATTGTTCTTATCTGGGGAAGAGAGGGAGGAGGGATGGAGGGAGGAAAGGAGAGAGGGAAAGAGAAGGGGGGAGGAGAGAGAGGGGGAGGGAGAAAGAGGGAGAGTAGAGAGGCCAGAGGTCCATCTTCAAGCACCATGTCTTAGTTAGGGTTTTTCTTGATGTGGTAAGACCCCATTACTAACAGTAACCCGAATAAGAAAGGGATTGTTTTGCTACATTTCTATGTAATAGTCTATCACTAAGGGAAGTCAGGGCAGGAACTCAAGTATGGCAGGAACCTGGAGGCAGGAACTGAAGCAGAGGAAATGGAGGAACACTCCTTACTGGCTGTTCTTCATAACTGGCTTAGCCTGCTTTCTTATAGCACCCGAGAACTGACTCTCTAAATGTGGCACTTCCCACAGTAAGCTGGGCCCTCCCACAGCAATTGGTAATTAAGGAAATGCACTATACACTTACCTACAGGCAAATCTTATGGAGGCACTTTTTTTGATTGAGTCTTTCGTCCTGAATGACTCTACATATGCTGAGCTGACACATTGTCCACCTTACTTTTAAGACAAGGTCTCTCAGTGGCCTTCAACTTGCTAATTGGGCTAAGTTGGTTGGAGCCAGCCTCAGGGATTCATATACCTCATCCTTTCCAGTGCTTTTGTTACCAACACAGATCACTAGGCCTGACACACTCATGTGCGTTCTAGGGATGAAACTTGCATCCTCACACTCGCAGGGCAAACATCTACCAACTGAACTCTCTCCTTAGACCATGAGACAATTTTATTACTCCAAGTGTTAGTTCCTCAAGATGGAGGCAGATTTTAATTCAGTGCTTCTAAAAATGCAAAGGATAATTCACATCTTCCTCCTCCTCTCTCTCCTTCCTCACCTTCTCTAATTATTTTGGAGGGAGGGAATGAGAGGTGGGGGAAGAGATGGGGCTAAAACAAAGTGTATAGTTGAACCCACATACTTCTGCTTGTTTCTGCTTTCCTGGCATGGGATTAAAGGTGTGTAAAACTACAGTGCACTCCCCCTCCTCCTCCTCCCCCTCTTCCCTCTCCTCCTCCTCCTCCTTCCCCTCCCCCTCCTCCTCCTCCTCCTTCCCCTCCTCCCCCTCCCCCTCCCCCTCCTCCTCCTTCCCCTCCTCCCCCTCTCCCTCTTCCTCCTCCTCCTCCTCCTCTCCCTTTTCTTCTGTCTTCACCTTGTCCTACATTACCTTTGTGAAAGTGTGAAGTTTGCCTTGGGATTGATTTTTGTTCCTTTCAAGGTCCAATATTTATATTAAAGGTCTTGGTTTGGCTCATTATATGTTGATACTCAGAACCGAGACCTGTGGCGATCAGCCATCTAAAAGGATTAGGGGCCAGACCTGTTTACTGGCTTCCACACCACACGGTTAAGTCTTACTCTGCTTATTGAACATGGCCTCCATTTGTCAGGACTGTGCTCACAAGTGATAGACGTTCAGATGAAAGGTTCTGGGGAGTGAGCCTACCCGCACGTAAATGAGCATTCACAACAAGACCTTGGTCAGGCCAAGGACCCTGACATCTCAGACACATGAATGGCAGGGCCTTCTCCACCAGCGGAGTGGTAAGGCCTTTCTCTGCTTCAGATACGGATGTTGGTAAACGGTTGATCATCAGCTCTAAAACAGTGCATAAAAAGTAACAGCCGCAGCTTCCTCCTCCCTATGACCTCAGCCTGGGGCTGCTCTACTGAGATTAGCTAACCTCCTCCTCCCTCAGCTGTTTGTAATAAATGTGCTGAGTTTCAGTGATGCTGGTGCACCTCCATTAGAGACCACAGCTTTTCTGTGTGTCTGTGTGCCTGTGATTTATTTCTCACCGCTCCATTCAGGTCAACCCCAGAGTCACATGGGTCGTAGGAAGAGAAAAGAGATGGAGGGTGTGGAAGGGCACAGGGCACAGAAGCACAAACAAGGACAAGCATGGTGCTGGGGACAAAACCCAAATCTCTTTTTCTTTTCTCCGAAACAGAGCCAAGCACTTTTTTTTTTTTTTGCCGCCTGCTTCTTCTTTTTTTTTTTTTTTCCATCCGCAGGAAAATACAAACAGGTTTGCTGCCACTTCTGGAATCTCATTTTTCACAAAGGGGGAGAAGTTGCAAGAGCCCAGGAACAGGTCCTATCGACTCAGCTCAGAACAGAACAGTTTTTGCCTTTGAATCAATCGCCGGTATATGACAGCATCAAGTACTCTGACTATCTCCTCATCACAACGCACATAGTGCCATGAATTCTCTCTCCTAAATGCAGTACCTCGAGAAGATTATTATACATGAATAAACAGGCCAGGGACAGTGCCCCATGCATTTAATCTAGCACTTGGGAGGCAGAGGCAGACAGGTGGGTCTCTGTGATTTTTGAGGTCAGTGAACCACATAGTGAGTTTCAGACACACTGAGACCCTATCAAAGGAAAAAAAATGAAATGAATAGTTAATAAATCACAAATGAGTTAAGCTACATAAAACAGAAAGGAATAGATTACTACTGTTCATCCCACCAAGTAAGGATTATTTAACACTTTTTCTTTCTTTTTTTTAATTCTAGATAACATACCTTTTCATTCATCTGGGCAAAGCCTTGGAGAAAACTGACATTCAATTGGTGTACAACATCATCTTACGTTAAACGATTTAAAGGCCAAGTAATGTCTCAGCATATCAAATACAAAGTATTAGACATGTTTTAAACTTGGAGAAAGAAATGCATCAATGGGTTTTTTGTTTGTTTTGTTTTGTTTTAATTTGTCGTAACTTAACCGGAACAGGAAATATAAATAAATAAAATAACCAATAAAAAATAAAAAATTAACAAATAAAAAAAATGTTGTAACTTGACTGCCAATACAGAAACAAAGCCTTGAAGTGCTTTATAGACAACCACGCCGAACTGTCTTGCACGGAACCGCAGCTTGCATGAAAATATAGTGCTAAAGTTTTAGGAAACAACTGGTACTTTTAACGCTACAGAAAACAAACCAAGCAAAAAAAGCTGTGGTAGTTATCACCGAAAGAAAGGGAGGGAGGGAGGCTGTGAAATCCTGCGACGAAGTGTCTGTGAACCCCTGGTCTGGGATCCATTCTTTCTAAAAAGTAGGTCCGCAGGAGTTGTGTTGCAGAGGCGCAGGCCACCGAGAACTGAAGACTTCAGGGGACAGATCCAGGTCTTGGTTTGTCTGTCCGCATGGCGCCCTCTAGTGTTGAAACAGAAACTTGCAACCAGCTTTTTTTTTTTTTCTTTTAATTAGCCACGTCGCAGCGAAACAAAACAAAAACAAAAAACCTGACAGACACCTTGCTTCTTCTGTGTGCTTCTTTCAGTGAGATGTTCGCCTTTTTGTTAAGACTCCATTTGAACACAAGGATCCACGGTACTCTCTTTGATAACTACACCATCACATGTACATTTCCAGCCACAGGGCTCTTTTCTGCAGGATTCAAGCATCCTACATCCAAGATATATTTTTTTCTTTTCTTTTTCCTAGAGACACCCTCTTGGATGTATCTCAGGCTGACCTTGAACTCAAGACCTTTCTGCTCACCACCGCCAGAAGCTACCAGTTTGGACCACCGGATCTGGCTCCTACCAGGTTTTTAAATTAGACTTCTAATTACTGTGCCTTTCGGCTTGCACTTGGTTGGCTGCAAATCTTCCAGATAACTCTTCTTGTTGTTGTCATTGTCATCTCGGGGTCCCATGTAGTGAAGAGTGTCTCCTAGCTCTTTATGTAGCTGGGGGTGACTTTGGAGTTCTGATCCTCCCGCATCTCCCTTTCACATGCTGGCACTACAGGTGTGTGGCACGACCTGGTTTGCGAAATGCTGGGGCTGAGATCCGGAGGGACTGAAGCATGCTAGACAAGCACTCCACCAGCTGAGCTGCATCCCACGACACCTGTGTGTTTTGATAGGCCCGTCATTTGTTCTCTCATAGGCTTCCCTTTCATGGCTTAATTTCTCCCAAGGGCCAGATTCCTAATACTATCATTTTGGGAATTTGGATTGTAGTGCCGATGTTTTTCAGATTTGAACTATAGCATGAACAGTTGGGGGTTAGGGTTGGTATAAGGATTTTTTTTTTTCTGGGTTAGGATTGTATCATGAATGTTTCAGGGATCCAGACTGTAGCATGGCTGTTTTGGAGTTATTAAATCCACAGCATGGCTATTTGCGGGTCTTAGGACTATGGCATACGTGTTTGTTCAGGACTGTGCTGTGTATTGGTGGGGCCAGAGCCATGGCAAAGGTGTTCTGGGGTCTCAGATTGCAGCATGAACACCTAAGAATACATTCAGCTCATAGCAGATCTCACTGCTTTTATAGAAAACAAATCTAATCAAGACCAGCTTAATGTTACATCACTGTTTTAGTAGTGTCTCGGGAAGGCCTCAGATTCCCTGTGATAAACGATGTGAGCTATAGGTTCATGAGTCACTGAGAGGCTGAGTCTAAGCCAGAGGAAAGCAAGAGAGTCAGTTCCTCCCCAAAACCATGGTGGTTTCACACTTCCCTGAAGGAGCCTTTTTGTTTGCATGTCAAACTATATTTGCATGTAAACTGATGGTAAATGAACTGGGAAGTTCCTCCTCCGCCTGCCCTTTCTGCTCTGGGAGAACCACGGGACATCCTGCTGAGGGACACCAGGACATAGATGCAGTTTGTCCCTGTGCAGACCTGGGAAGCTGCTTGGGCACTGGGACAGAACCAATCTGCTTTATAAGCCATATGGGTATTTTGTTGTTGTTGTTGTTGTTGTGACTGTTGTTCTCCTAAGCTAAGTCACACTGAAGTGCATTATGTAATAGTAGAGCTATTCTGCAAAAACTCGTGATTATCACAGGGTTCATTCCAGCATATTTAATAGCTTTATTTCATATATATTGCTGCCACATTACCAACTTAAAATTTTATTTGTAACTAATTGGTATCACATGTGCGCTTAGCAATCGCTCAGATGCATGTGATTCGATTCTCTTTTAATGCTCATGCAGAACACTTTGCAATCTCGCATTTCTGCATGACTAAGTGAATCCGAGGGTGAAGCAAACACACGAACACACACTTATACTTAATTTAATGTATAGTAAGCGGAGATAGCAAGCATTTCCCCCAATATGATGTTTTACAAAGTTTTATAACAATGAAAAGACTGATGGCAACGGGCCGGCAGGATGCTCAGGAGTTTAGCTTGCTGCTCTTGCAGAGGACTGGAGTTTGGTTCCCAGGACCCAATTCTGAAGTCTCACAAATGCCTGTGAGGCCACTCCAGGGAACAGAAAGAATGTCGACTTCTGGTTTCTATGGGTACCTTCACAAACATATATGGCATGCATGCACACACGTATACTCACACATACACAGTCACACACACACACACACACTCACATACACATACACACTCATACACACATACTCACATATACATACTCACACACACACACACATACTCTCTCACACACACACACTTACATACACCCATACACACACACACTCACACACACATACTCTCTCACACACACACTCACATACACACATACACACACACACTCACACACACACATACTCATATACACACACACACATACTCATATACACACACACTCACACACACACTCACACACACATACTCACATACACATACACACTCATACACACATACTCACATACACACACATTCACACACACACACTCACACACACATACACACACATACTCACATACATACACACACTCACACACATTCACACACAAATCATAAATAAAACATAAAAATCTTTTTAAAGGAAGGTAGGCAGATAAACCATGAAAGGAAGACATTATTAATGTGTGTAAGGGTTTTTTGTTTGCTTTTGTTTTGTTTGTTTGTCTTCGAGACAGGGATTCTCTGTGTAACAGCCCTGGGCATCACGGAACTCACTTTGTAGATGTGTCTGGCTCTGCCTCCCTAGTGCTGGGATGAAGATAGGTGTCACATGGCCCAGCTCTAGACTGAAGTCTTCACTATTCTCTGTGAAGAGCAGTCTGACATTGCTTAACATTTAAAACAGAAGCTCAAACCTTTCAGCTTTTCACTTGAAGTTTTACTTGTACAAACGTATGCGTGGTAAAGCAAAGAGAGAAATCAACACACAGCACTGTATCATTTAAAACAGCAAAGGTTCAGTTCTCAGTTCTGTCCATATATTAACCTATCGAATATGTCTTCTGACATCAATGACCAATGTGACAGATGAGGAAACCAAGGAACAGCGTTGATAGATAACTTTCAAGCTATGTTCTGAAAGTTTTATTAATCGTTGACTAGCTTTCAGTGTTAAGGTGTCCATTTTTATCTTGGGTTACCCAGATACTTCTTTGGCCATCACTTTGCCTCTACAGAAACACTCTTATCAGACACTGAATGCGTGTCTAGATATACTCTTTAAACAGGAAACAGTTCCAGGAAGAAACTGCTTTCATTATCCATGGAAAAATTCTAAAGGCAATGAGAGTAATGCAGTCTGAGGACTCAGGGGATGGCCAGTGGGTAAGGAGCACATTGTGCAAGCATGCAGACCTAAGCTTTAGTCCCCAATATCCATGTGAAAAGTCAGGTGAATCAACACATTTGCTATCCCAACTTTAGGGGTGACTGCAGAAACTGGAGGCTCCCTGGAGCTCTCTTGCCAACTAGTCCCATGACAGAGTGTCATAAAAACTAAAGAAGAGAAATTGAGGAGGACCTGACTATTGAATTCTGGCCTCAACACACACCCATATGTACATGCACAAGAAAACATGCGCGCGCGCACACACACACACCCTAAATAAAGTTAATACAGAGTGAATGATGTTTCAGGTAGTCTGAAGAATGCACTATTCAGACTTCTAAGAATCACATTTATGCTCCATATTATTTTGGGGCTTAACCAGACTATTTTAAGGCCTGGGATGGTTTGTAAGTGAGTGAGCCACATAGGCTCCTTTGAATACTGGATCCCAATTAGAGAAACTGTTTGGGAAGGATTAGAGGGTGTGGCCTTAGAGGAAGACGTGTCACTGAGAGTGGAGATCGAGGTTTCAAATGCCATTCCCAGTTAGCTGTCAATTGTTTTACCTTCGACTTGTAAATAAGAGGGTGAGCTCTCAGCCACTGCCCGGATTTACCTGTCTGTCTACCTGCTGTTGTGCTCCCTACCTTAAAAGCCATGGATTCACCCTCTGAACCTGCAAACACTGATTTGTTATTTTTTTTCTACTAGTTGTCTTAGTTATGATATTTTGTCACAAAAATTGAAAAGTATCTGAGAGAAAGCCCCTAATTCATTTACTGATATTCATTCAAAAATAAAATAAAACAAAATAAAAACACTTAGAAGAGAAAATTAAAATTTGAAGTCTCCTTTGCAATTAGTGGCATCCTGGGGAACAAATAAACAAACAATAAACCTAAAAACCAAAAACCAAACCCACTAATATTTTCCTGCTGAGAGACCATATGTTCAGTTTGGATATTCATCAAATGACTATGCATAAAACCCAAAGACTGGGCATGAAGGAACACAGTGGCTTACAAAATCTGTCATTTACCTCCCTCACACTGCAAGATCCTTTGGGATTGGCTATAGCCCTGATCTGTGTTTCTTCATTTAGGACCTTTGTTGGTAGAAGATTCTTTATTTGGAACATAAGGGGAGAAGATAAAAGAATTGGATGAGTCATAATTTCATTGGACAAGGTGAAGCCATGTAAGAAAGTGCCACCATCATACAGGGAAGGGCAGAAATATGTATAAAGTGCACTATTCATCATGGTCTGTAGCATGTAACACACATATTTGTTTCATGGTCTTTTCTACACACAAAACATGCCCAATGGGTAAACCTCCCTGGGTCCCAAAGTCACATCCAAATAAGCACATTAGAAGTGAGGTGCAGAATGACAGCAATCACTACCTCAGTTATTCAGGGCTGGATTCGGGTCCCTTTACTTTGAAAACTCAATAAACCACATTTGTCCTACTTCTACTCTACACAATGACCCACTGTCCAACAATGGGCCAGAAACAAAATAACTACAGAAACAGGAAACACAGTGGCCACTTGTCCAAGGAGATTCTGAAATCCCCATGGGCACATGTTGTAAAAGTTTTTCCCTGAAGCAGAGGAAAAGCCCTTGATTAGTCTACAGCTATGAACAGCTCCACAGCTCACTTTGTGGCCCTTGGCTCCAAGTTGGTGAGAATCTCTCCTCTGTTGTTTTCTTGGCCATATTAGAAGACACTGGCAAATGGGAGCATTCTTAAGAATGGTGCTGAGTTTCATCAGGACCAGAAAAGAAATTCTTCCTGACACGAAATAGTCAAAACAACAAATGTTCAAAACAAAGAAAGAATACTAAAAGCTGTAAGGGAAAAGGATATAAATATAAAGGCAGACCAATCAGAATCACACCAGACTTTTCAATAGAGACTATGAAAGCTAGAATCCTGGACTGATGTCATACAGACCCTAAGAGAACACAAGTGCCAACCCAGGCTACTAACCCAGCACAACTCTCAATTACCATGGATGGAGAAACCAAGATATTCCAGGACAAAAACAAATTTACACAATATCTGTCCACAAATCCAGCCCTACAAAGGATAATCGATGGAAAACTCCACCACAAAGAGGGAAACTGCACCCTAGGAAAATAAACTAATCCTCTTGTAACAAATACCAAAGAAGAAAAGCACACAAACATAACTCTACCTATAACAACAAAACTAGCAGGAGACAAAAATCACTATTCCTTAATATCTCTTAGCATCAATGGACTCGATTTCCCAATAAAAAGACATAAACTATCAGACTAGATAAACAGGATCCAGCATGTTGCTGCATACAGAAAACTCATCTGAGCAACAAAGACAAGCGATACCTCAAAGTAAAAGGTTGGGAAAAAAACTTTCTAAATAAATGCTCCCAAGAAACAAGCTGGAGTAGCCATCCTAATATCAAATAAAATAAATTTTCAACCGAAAGTCATCAAAAAAGACAAAGAAGGACACTTTTTACCCATCAAAGGAAAAATCTATCAAGATGAACGCTCAATCCTGAACATCTATGCTCCAAATACAAGAGCACCCACATTCATAAAAGAAACTCTACTAAAGCTCAGAGCATATATCACACCACACACAATAATAGTGGGAGACTTCAACACCCCACTCTTATCAATGGACAGATCATGGAAGCAGAAACTGAACAGAGACACAGTGAAACTAACAGAAGTTATGGACCAAATGGATTTAACAGACATCTATAGAACATTTCATCCTAAAACAAAAGAATATACCTTCTTCTCATCACCTCATGGCACCTTCTCCAAAATTGACTATAGAGTCCGTCACAAAACAAGCCTCAATAGATGTAAGAAGATTGAAATACTCCCATGCATCCTATCAGATCACTGTGGATTAAGGCTGGTCTTTAATAACAACAAAACCAACAAAAAGCCCTCATACACATAAAAGCTAAACAATACTCTACTCAATGATAGCTTGGTCAAGGAGGAAATAAAGAAAGGAATCAAAGACTTCTTAGAATTTAGCGAAAATGAAGGCACAACATACCCAAACTTTTGGGATACAATGAAAGCAATGCTAAGAGGAAAAATAGCTCTGAGCACCTCCAAAAAGAAACTGGAGAGAGCATACACTAAGAGCTTGTCAGCACACCTGAAGGCTCTAGAACAAAAAGAAGCAGATACACCCAGGAGGAGTAGATGGCAGGAAACAATCAAACTCAGGGCTGAAATCAACCAAATAGAAACAAAAAGAACTATACAAAGAATCAACAAAACCAGGATCTGGTTCTTTGAGAAAATCAACAAGATTGATAAACCCTTAGCCAGACTAACTAGAGGGCACAGAGAGAGAGTGTGTACCCAAATTAACAAAACCAGAAATGAAAGGGGAGACATAACAACAGAAACTGAGGAAATTCAAGAAATCATCAGATTCTACTACGAAAGCCTATACTCAACAAAACTGGAAAATCTACAAAAATGGACAATTTTCTAGACAAATACCAGGTACCAAAGTTAGATCAGGATCAGATAAACCATCTAAACAGTCCCATGACCCCTAAAAAAAAAAAAGCCAAGGACTTGATGGGTTTACTGTTGAGTTCTATCAGACCTTCATAGCAGACTTAAAACCAATAATCTACAAATTATTCCACAAAATAGAAACAGAAGGAAGAAACAACTCATTCTTCACAGCCATAATTACGCTCATATATAAACCACACAAAGACCCTACAAAGAAAGAGAACTTTAGACCAATTTCCCTCATGAATATTGATGCAAAAATACTCAAGAAAATTCTTGCAAACCAAAACCAAGAACACATCAAAAACAATCATTCACCATGATGTAGTGGGCTTCATCCCAGAGATGCAAGGATGGTTCAATATATGGAAATCCATCAATGTTATCCACCATATAAACAAACTCAAATTAAAAAAAAAAAAAAAAACACATAATCATCTCTCTAGATGCCGAGAAAGCATTTGACAAAATTCCACACCCCTTTATGTTAAAAGTCTTGGAAAGGTCAGGAATTCAAGGCTTATACTTAAACGTAGTAAAAGCAACATTTTGAGTTCTAGAAAGTCACTGTCACTTTTAGTTTAGGCTGACCAATATTAAATTATCAGTTCTTTTGTGTGGCCCTTATTTAATTAGAACTAATTTCACATGCTGAACTATGCTCCTCTCACATGCTAACCCGTCTCTCCTCCCTTCGGTCTGTCTAGAGATTTCTGGTTTTCACTCCAACTCTTCATCTGAGTTTTGCACAGCTTGAGTTTGCCCAGCTTCTGTGGGAATGTCCTCTATTCTGTTTCCTGAGTTATTTTGTTGAATTGAAAGTATTTTTCTAGGCATGTAAATTCATCATCTTAGACAATGAGTTATGTGGATATCTCATGGGCTTTGGTTCTTGTCATGGAAATGATTTTTAGTGTTCCTCTCATTTTTTCAATAGAGAGGGAGTTTTCAAACATACAAGTCTAAAGATCCCCAAACTGGCCAGTTATTGACTCGTCTTACATAGTTGGTTTTTGTGTTGTTATTGTTGCTGTTAAGTGTAACCAGTAGCAATGAAAGCACACTGTTAGAGCTGGTGACATGGCTTAGTTGCTAGAGCATTTGAAGTGGGGCATGGTGGCACATGCTTGCCATCTTGGCATTCTGGAGGGAGAGACACCAGGATAATGATTGAAGGCCAGTCTGGAATACAAGGCAAAACCTTCAAAAATGAAAGGGGGTGGGAAGCAAGAAAGAGGCACAGCCCCAACATATTTATCCCAATCACTCATCAAAATGAAGACTCTCAGAAGAACATGTAAAATGGTAAACACAAATCAAAATGTCCCAAGAAACTCTTTATTTTATAAGCTTAATAGAAGATTCATGTGTGCTTTATCTTCTCATTCAAATTGTTCTGCAAACTGAATGATCCTGAACATGGCATGTCTGTTTGTGCACACACACATTTGTCTGAGGGTGGGACTTCTCATATTGTTCATAGCCCTCAGGACAGATGAGGTTAAACAAAAATGAGGAAAAGAACTTCCAGAGTTCAGGACTTACAAGTGTCTATTTTACTGAATATGACCAAGGGTCAGCTGCTGCTTCCTTTCTACCTCATCTTCCTGCTAGATGCTGGGAATGTAGTACTTCCTCTCTGGGTGCCAGGTCTTCTGTGAGGGAAGACAGTGTGTGGGAAGAATATGAAGAGACCTACGACACCTTGTGCTGTTATACTGAGTGTGTAATCTTGTGCTGTTATACTGAGTGTGTAATCTTGTGCTGTTATACTGAGTGTGTAATGCCTGCCCTCTGTTCTTGTGTTTGAACACTTATCTCTAAATAATGGGGCTCTTCTGGAAGGTTGTGGGGCTTCCAGAAGATGGGGTTCAGATAGAAGAAGTGAAGGGTGGAGGGACTGACTGCCCTGGAGGTTAACAGCTCAGTTCTGCTTCCTATCTAACCCATGAATTGAGTTTTTAGAACTACTAATTCATTATTAGTGTGTAGTATGGGGTGGGGCATGCACGTGCTACAGCATGCATGTGTAGGTCAGAGGGTGACGTGGTGCAGTCAGCTCCCTTCTCTCGGCCTCCCATAGGTTCTGGGAATAGAATCCGTCCAGCAAGTTTCAGTAACAAAGGCTTTCTCCACTGAGCAATTCACTGGTCTGTGGATGGTTTGTTAACGCTGATTATCTAGCTTCTATTTGCTCCTTACACAGGATTGCTGGCTTTATTGCTCCTATTATTTCTACTAGTACGATTGTTTGGGTGATTTCCTGTTATTCTATTACTTCCAGAAAGACCACATTCAGGCAGAACAAACAAAGGTTCAGGCTTTGATATAAAAAGTAAAAATACAGTACTGGACAGGGGTTTCTGTCTTGGTACATGTCAAAGAGTTTTTAACTGGGCCAGATGTTTTCCTAACAGTTTTCCAGGTAGAAAATCACCTAAGATGGAAACTATGTATGAAAGAGTGTTGGCTTGGTGATTGGGTTAGTCAATATGACGGAAGGGGAAGGTCTTCCTGTCCGATCATTATTACAAATCATTTGAATTTTCAGATTCTTCTGGACATGTGAAAAATTACAAGTGGAAACAAATCTAAATATAGTACTTAAGAGAGACATGACAAGGCATGGAGAGAGAAAGCCAGAATGGCTGAGAGGAATAATGTTGATATCCAAGTCTGAAGGGGGAGGCTAGGATGGCAGGCATGATGACATCCTACCCATGAGGCAACAGGGCAATAACCCTGGGTTGCTGAGTTAGCAGTCATGTCAGGATCAGTGCCAAGTCCCAACTAGAAAACAAAGTAGGTGGTAATGGAAAAAGCCCAGTATAGAGTTTTTAGCAGCAAAAACGTCTGCCAAGGGGCTTTCTAAAGATGTGGGGCTCCCTCCCGGGGTAGTGGCAATCTGGGAACTAAAAGAACCAGACCTAGTGGGTCCAGGTACAGAGACAATGTAACCAAGAACATCCCTCTCCAAATGCCCTTTCCAAATGTGTTAACTGAGACCTTATGGCAGAGCTTGCATTTCTTAGGAAAGAAAGAAAGTAACCAGCAAGAGAAGTGGGAGTTGACCGGATGCTCTCTTTTCTGTGCACACACTCCTGCACACAGGGGCACGACAGTTCTGATGGGAAAGAACTGGTGCAAAGCTTTGCAACAACTTTGGAGAAGTATATGAATGATTATATCTTCCCAAAAGGAAAAGGCTTCTAGATTTCACTGTACCAGGGTTGTGAGCTATAGTTCTATGCCAGTGTCCTGAGCTCCTTGGACATATTTTAATTCATCCCTCTGAGTGGGAGGCCAAAGATTCATTGACATCCAAATTCCATGCATCAGGCTCTGCATATGCCACTGTCTACATTGTCTATACAGCCATTCATGGATGAGGATGTTCACAGGGCAGAGTGGCCGCAGTTATAGGTGGGGGTGCTATGCATTGATCTTGGTGTCTCTGTACTCTTCTGTCTTCCTCCTCACCTTCACGGCATGTTTGCTATGATCATCTCCCTGGTGACAGTGTTACACATAGGTCCATAAAGTTGGACCAATGGAGATAATTCACTGATACCGATAGATCAAGTGCTTTCTAGAGCTAAAGAGTTACATATTAAAGGAAGTAGGGCAGCTGGGGAGACAGCAAAGTACTTGCTGGGCAATCATTAGGGCTTGAGTTAAATTCCCTAGAAGCTGTATTTTTAAAACGCTGAGCATCATAACGTGTGCTTTCATCCTCAGTGCTGGGAAGGCAGAAGTTTGTACATCTCTGGAACTCATTGACTACCCAGGCTGTTCTGCTTTGTGATTTCTAGAACAATGGAAGATCTCAAAACAAAAACAATAACAACAGCTGAGGTTGTCCTCTGACCTCCACTTTGCCTAGTTTCAGAAAAGCAACTGAGCAGCAAGCCTGATGGTGTAGGCTGAGCAGCAAGCCTGATGGTGTAGGCTGAGCAGCAAGCCTGATGGTGTAGGCTGGGCAGCAAGCCTGATGGTGTAGGCTGGCCATCTTAGCACTTAGGAGAGTGAGGAAGGAGGGTCATGAGTTCAAGGATAGTTTGGGCTACATAAAGAGACCTTGTCTCTCAGCCCTTCTTCCTCATAAAAGCAATAAGATATTGTCACTATAAAAAGTGGTCTCAACAAACTAGAATAAAACAAAACAAACATACAAACAAGTGGGAAAGAGCCAAAGAAAAGCACAAGAAACACGCAGAGATGCAATTATACACATTCACACAAACACAGAAATTCTGTAGAAATATAAAAATCGAAAACTATAATGTATAAGCAAAAGACCTGTGAGATAATTTTTTAAAAAAGCAAACAACAAAACAAAAACAACCTTCAAGAACACCATTGAGTTGATTTTGTGTTGGCCATTTACTGCTAGGCATGCGGCCTGCCTTTAAGTGTAATTTGTATACCCAGTAAGACTCCATTAGAGAAAACAAAGTTTTCCTTTTGCAATGGTTGTCAGTTGGAGGCACCTTCTGGGTAGGGATGGGGGTTTGTGTCCGTGTGTCTTCCCAGTGCTGGTACCCCCTCTTAGACTTGTGTAGGCCTTGGGTATGCTTTTACAAACTTTGTAAGTTCCTATGAGCATCTGCCCTGTTGTGTCTAAAAGGCCTTGTATCCTTGGGGTCTTCCATCCCCACCAGCTCTTATAATCTTCCCCCCTAGATTTCCAAAGTTCTCTGAACCCTGTGTGAAAGAACGCAGTGGAGACATCCCATTTAGCCTGAGTGTTCCATGCTCTCCACTTTCTGAACATTGTCCAGCTGTGGGTCTCTGTGTTTGTTCACACCTACTATATAGGTAGAAGCTTCTGATGATGGCTGAGCAAGACATTGATCTATAAATATAAGGTCACTAGGAGTCATTTTACTGCCAAGTTCCTTTAGCTGAATATTTGCCTTTCTCATAGGTCTTTGACCTATCTAGTCTCAGGCGTTTTGTTTTGTTTTGTTTTTTCTTGTGGAGTAGACCACCTTAAATACGGTCAGTTAGTTGGTTACTCCCACAGGAGTTGTGCCGCTACTTACCAGCATATCATTTAAAGAGATCACTGTTGCAGATCCAAGGATTTTAGCTGGTTGGTGTCTACCTTTCTCCTCTGGTAGTATAAAGAGTGCCTTCTTCAACCATAAACTAGTCAGTAAGGGTTTATGTGAGCACCAGTACAACCTTTCAGTGTTCAATGAGGAATGTAGGTGTCTTCAGCCATAGGGCCTAACCATCAGTTTGTGGAGAGCCACCAATGGCCTTGACAATAGCTTTGTAGGTTTCCATGGGGCATCTCCACCCAACAACTTAATTAGATAGAAGCCATTTCTGGTTCTAGAGGTTTCATTTGGTGGTTAAAAAAAAAAAAAAAAAAAAAAAAGATGTCTAATTAGAGCTCTGTCTCCCGTTTCTTGGTGACTTCATCTATATTTCTTTTATTCATATGTGTATATATTTTAAGATGCTTCTATGGAGTAGATTTCCCTGGGCCCTTCAAATGACCTTAAGTTTAGCTGTCTCCCCCCACATCTCCTCTCTTATCCACTTCTTTTTTCCTTCCTCCCATTTATCCCCAGACTACAATCATTCCTTCTTTCTGAACTCTCTCTTCCTTGATACATAACACGCCAAACCATTATATAATCTCTCTCTTTCCAGTCTTCCAGTTTTCTACAGACTCCTTTGCTCTGTGTATTATAAACATTGGGAAAGCAGAGTCAACGGGTTGTATTATCTCAACATCATCTTCAGCACCTGACACCAACTGTTATCCTTACAACGTCTGGTCAAAATTACCTCTCGGTTCTAATCCTATCCTGATTACAAGATTCTCTTCCCCTTATGAATTAATCAAAGGTTCTTGTCCTGCAGTTATTTTGAAATTTCTAATATGGTTTTAAAAATACCTTTTCTAAGAAAATTGAGACAAAAATAGTGTAAGGCATATATATAGGTACATTAGAGTATATTGTACACATTAAAACCCCAAACCAATTACTACTGTATTTTATTTTGTAGCTGGATATGACTATTTGGGAGCCTATGAGAGTTACATAGTCTTTACCTTCAGGATGAACGTCTCTTATGCAATTTCTTCCCAAGCCTCTCTCCAGCTCATTTTACCCTTACCGATTTCTTCCCCGATGTTCACTTAAGAGTGTTTCTATTTTCTCTTTCTGTTTTCACCACATCACTAAACTCTGATAGTGTTTTGAGGTGTCCACTTTGCCCTTTCTGGTATCTTTTCAATCTCTCTTCCTGTATTCCATTTTAACCTCATTCATTAAATCGTTTTCTCATTGTTTTCTGGTCACAACCTCCAAGAAGTTGGCTAGGGTTCATAAATATGTTCCAACTTTAGAGAGAACCCTAGTCTACATGATATACTCTGTTTAATCTTAGCATGTTTATTTTAACAACATATAACTGTATAAACACCCACATTTCCTGGAGTATTATAAAAGGAATAAAGTTAATTTCACCATTATATGTTTCAATTCTGTTCTTTGCTGAGTTTTATAACTTATAGGTACAATTCCTATAGGAACTTCTCTGTTTCTAACAGTCTCAGTAAAGATATTTATCAGATCATTTCAGATACACTTTTATTCCTCTAGTACTTTCCAAAGAGGAAAATTCAAAGGCAACTAAAACTGACTTCAAATTCCTCTACTAATTATCAACCACGGTTGCATGTTGGAAAAACTCCCGGTAAGTCCAAAACTTAGTGGCACCTGGGTTCCATCCCAGACTAACTCATTCTGGAGCATAGCCTGGGATCTGTTTTTATAACTCTTTGAATAAAGCGAGCGCCCGGCCAGAATACAGAAGTGCTGTTTCTATGGTCATAAGTATAAAGAAGGAATGGTGATAAGCAAAATATGCTAAGGGTCAGCCCTTTGATTGGTCTCCAACCCTATATCCTCAAAGGCGGGTGAGAGTCCTTTCTTTGGCCCAGTTCTGGATTTCTGCTTGTCCAAATATGAGATAAAAGATCAGACCAAACATGTTGACAGCGGCAGACAGGAAAAACACATTCCTCCATCCTGATTCAGAATCCTGAGCACAAAAAATACACATTGAGTTAGTAATTTTATAAATTCCTTTCCTACCAATTATACACGTCCTCTACCTTGCATACTGCAATGCTAATCACACACACACACACACACACACACACACACACACACACACACACTCACACACACACAAATTAGGAGGCAAATACACACTTAGTATCCTTGGCCAAGAGGAGTCAAGAGACTGTTGGGAGCCAAATGACTCTAAAAAGCACATCAGGTCCTATGTTGTGGTAGCTATTTCCCCAAACAAAAACAAATGAAGCTCCAAAAATTTGGATTTCAATAATTATAAAGTGAAGCTTTACAGTTATGCCTAAAATGAAGAGTTAAGGTCTGTGCTTCTTGCTTTGTTTAGTTTTTTTAGCTATTGATTTCGATCAGTTCAGCTCTTTCCGTGAAACTCTCAGTACAGTGCTAGCTACACTTGACCTGCTTGAGAAACTCCTTCAGGCCAATTCATTGTTGCCATTATCATCATAGTGAATTATTATAAATTTACCCATAAATTAGCCCAGAATCTAGGTCACCTAGCTGTACTAAAAACAAAACAAAACTCTGCTTCTCAGGCTGACACTCCTGTTCTTTGATTCTAGACCGAGTCTTCCATTACTTCCTTCACTCTTGCTCACTAGACTACACCTGGAGGCTCAGAGCAAACCTCTCAGCCTGTGCTCCCTAAAGTCATACAGTCGCCCTCCTCTCTCCTCTGTCTACAGATTAACGTCCTTACTAGCTAGGATCTAGGATATTAGTTTTCCCTTTAGTGATGTAAAAACTGCCTACGATTAATCTGACTGGACTCTTCATGACCCCCAGCTCTCCTGTCTTCATCACTTACTAATTCTTGACGTGACTCATTCATTCACTCTTAGCACAATGTAGGCCTCTCTTGTCTCTAACTGCTGAGCTATCACTCCACACCCCCCCCACACTCTTTTTACCTCCTGGAAGCCATAGAAAAACTGCTATCTGCACCCAAACAGCTCATTTTTACAGAATGAAAGCCAATTCCCTTTGAGGAACTCGGCTTTCCCTTTCCTTTCCCTGGGAAGCATTGCGTGGCACAGTCTGATTTTCATGAATCGAATGTTCAGATCCATGCTTGCTTCCCCTGGCCACCTGGACAAGCTCTGGGAGCACAGTGTATGTTTTCAGTGCCTGAAGCAATACCTGCCACGTGCAGATGTTTAATAACATGCCCAACCTGACTGATGAGGAATCCGGTGGAGGTGGACGAGATGATTCCTGCCGTAAGACCAAATCCCCTTGAGATGCCCATCAGGAAACTCGCATACCTGTGGAGAAGATGATTTTATGTAGAAAGCCATGGCCAAGTATAGTTTTCGTTACCTAAGGGCATCCATAGAGATGTTTATTTACCAGCTCTGACCTCACCCATCCACTGAATCGATAGTTAGAGAAGTAGTTTGTGAGGGAACTTTTTTTCACAACACTGTTCAGTGCAGAGGGCAGTTTGCACAACAGGCAAGTATCAGTCTCCACCTCTGAAGCCAAACTGTACGCCTTTAGATCCTGGCTCTGCCCTTGTGTGACCACGGGCACGTCTCTTATGCCCATGTGTTTCAGTCTCCTCTTCCTGAACTAGGGGGTAAAAATAGGTTCTACATGATGCATTTGGGATGGTGACACATATCGATTTCTGAGAATGTGTTAGCATAGGTCAGGCTCGTGGTGAATAGTCAAGGTGTGGTAGCTGTTATAATAAACACCCTAGACATTTCCAAAACAGATGTCTGTGGCCTTTTCCCAAAACACGGTTTAATCTCTTACCAGGGAAAACCTTTCTTTCTCCAGAAATGAAACACATGGCCATGTCTGTGAACCAACATTTCTCCTTCTCTGTCACTTCACCTTGATTTAGTACTCACCTACAACAGACAGGCTTTGCACACTGGCATTGGCACTGAGATCTACCATCACTCGAGTGGTCTGATAAAGGTGATAGACAGGTAAAGCCCTTACCTGGGGGCAACATCTAGGGTGTTGATGATGAACCCCGAGTCACACAAATTGCTGGTCCCAGGAATGAGTATCAGCAAAACAATGGTTGCTATGTAACTGGAAGTCACAAAGGGCAGGGCCACAGCACAGAGGGAAGGAAGAAGGAGCCCTGGAGAATGGGGACAAGTCAAGAGGCTTCTCAAAGCACACGTAGGAAGGGGAGTGGTTACCTGAATCCACACACCTGTCCTTACCCAGGGATGAAAAGAGTTTTCGAACTGTGATTAAGCTGAGAAGATTCCTGGATAGAAGGAAATCTGCCATCTGACCTCCTAAAATTGTACAGCTTGAGGCAGCAATGAAAGGCAGGGAGGACAGAACCCCACTCTGAAAGAAGGAAATGTACACAGAACATCTTAGAGCAGTGTGGGGTGCCAGCGTTTACCACACGGACCGGTCTTAGCCTAACCTCCGACATTCCAAGTTGTTTGAGGGAAACTCACACCCTTGCCACACGGGGAGGGCACTCTCTTAGGTCAGAGAATCAATGCCCGAGAAAAGGGATGTCAGTTTCTAGGGAAAATTTCTGGACCAGTAGGCATTGCAGAAAACCTTGGTGGTTAGCAGTTCCACCACACAATGGTCACAGAGTCACATACCCAAGAGAAATTATCTCACCTCCAGGTGCCCCAGTTCTACTGTTGTGAAATGGGAATCATGACACTGCCCTGCCACCATCATTGTGAGGGTGACATGATTCTATACACTGGAATATAACGGACAGTACAGGATTACCATCATCACTGTCACAGCCACAGTAGAGGAGTGTACTCACATCTCTGATGTTAACGTGGAGCACCGTACTGATGTACGTCGGTAGGTACGTTATGATTATGGTGCAAAGCCAGAAGTGACTGAAAAAGCCCATAAAAATGGCCCACAGTGGCAGGCATCTAACCATCGCCCTTAAGGGGACAGATCTTCTGGGAGAACTAGACTGAAAGAAAGCATCAAATCAACATCGGCATTAGGATAGGTCCCCTAGAAACAGTGCTGTGCAGACGTCTGCATGGGCAGAAGGAGACGGCGCAGTGTACCTGCTGAGCCACTGAGGATGTGATGTGTTCCTTCTCCCTCACACTTATGCATGGGTGATGCATGGGGTCATCATAAATCACTGTGAACCACAGGACACAGCAGACACAGCCAGTGCTACCTGGGAAGCAGGGATGAGGTTAAATGACAGGTCCATTCATGTATTGGAAGAATAATATTTTGTCTGAAATATCATAGCCTTTCTACCACACATACCAACTTGGGATTATCCCACTATACAGACCTGATTTTCCCTTTTCTCTTTTCCACCCTATAATACTCCTTCTATCGAACCTTTTTAGATGCCAGTTCTCAAATATAAACTTGCTTTTTGTCAGTGTCAGAATCTTGGTGATCATGTGAGCACAAACAAATCAGTACAGTGGAGGCTTAAGAATTCAGTGTTTCTTTACAGCCATAGATGGTATCACCCACCACTTTTTGGCGCACACGTCATTGTCTTGTTTTGCTTTGTGTGACTGAACTGAAGAAAAAGTAGTTGTGCATACATGAAACCACTTGCCAGCATTTTCGTCACTGGGGCACAGAAATACTTCTGTTTTCAAGAGGTTGCTATTTGTATTCAATCTGTAGATCTCTTATGGAGTCCACGCAGGAGCAGCTTTTCCATGCCTGGTTAACATGTGTGAAACAAAGTGACTGGGATTCACACTGCTGGTGAGAAAGCTCTGCCTCCCTCTGCCTCTGGAGTGCTGGGGCTATAGGTGTGCACTACCGGTATCATTTCAAACATATTCTATGTTAAAAGATTTAGAGAACTAGGTGTTCTTTAAATCCCTCCTGTGTTATCTGGTTAATCTGTTGTCTTATCGGGAGCTAAATTTCAGATACTATGGTGGCCAAAGCAATCTGGGAAACATGATATGGTGGGTCCTTGGATTTCAGCATTTCACAGTTTAGTGAGACCAGAAACATCACGTGCCCTGAAAAGGAAGTGCTGATAAGATCATAGAGGAGAGAATGACTGGACCTGATGAATAAGCTGAGGAAGTCTCCATGAAGGAAGGAACATCTGGATTAAGCTTTGCACAGTTCGCTTGATAGAGAACAGGATAAAGGCATATTGGATAAATGTAACAATTATTACAAAATGTGTAGACACATTGAAGATGTTCCCAATAGGCTTTGATGTCTTAACTGCACAACAGCAGGAGACTTAGATGAGATGGCAGAGATGCTGGGAGGTGCGTGTGTAGCAGACAGGAAAGGCTTTGTAACCAATTTCTCAAAAGCTTCTTGGAAAGCTATGGAAAGTGATCTTGTCTACCCTGTGCATGTGGATTGTCCAAACCTCTGGGAAATCGTAAAACTAAGGTTCACAAACTATAGTAAGAAAGCTACCGATGTCTATCTTGAAACCAGTGCTGAGAAGTGCAAGCATTATGATTTAAGAGACAGTGACTCACCAAAGATGTAGAAGATAAAAGGCCAGCCCAGTGCCTGTGAGATTAATCCCCCCACACAGAGGATGATGAAGGACCCAAATGCTGCCCCTAAAGGAAAGACAGGAGGGAAAACCTTCAGGAGATAGCAGTGGCTAAAATGTGAACATTGTCCCTATGCTGATTTGGAATTGTTGAGAAGATTTATTCCGGTTCGCTAGACTCTCCTAACATCACAAGAAATAAAGAACACTCTAACAAACAACAGTCTACTCCAATGGCTCTGTAATAGCCATGCGACCAACTCTAACTTCTCAGTTTATCATAGAAACTCTCTGTGAGTACAGCTCACCATGGTGTCGTGTGAAGCTGGGCAAAGAAATGTAAAGACTTACCGAAACTAGAGAGGTACAGTCCCTGTGTTCAAGGGGATTTTGCTCTAATTGATGAGAGAGTAATGAGCAAAATTTACTATCACAAATATATCCCAACTGGATTACACTTGAACCTTAGGGTCTAGAATGGCAGGAGCAACAGCTGGGCATGATGGCATTTCTCTGTAATCCCAGTACTCGGGAGTCTCAGGAAAGAGGATTGGCATGAATTTGAGGCCACTGTGGGCTACATCAATAGTACCAGGCCAGCAATGGCTGTCTAGTAAAACCTTGTCTCAAATAAGCAACACATAAACAAAACTGAACTTTTGTTGCAGCCATGCATTTTACAGACTCACAGTAGAAAATCCTTTTTATTATAGCAACATTGCATACATTTAGTGTGTGCAGATACTTGCACACACAACCACATACAAAAACCTCAGAAAGTTTTCCTGAGTTCATAGTCACCTGCACAATATGAAAGAAGTCTCTTCTATCTATTCCAACTATTCTATTCTGTTCCATTCTATTCTATTTTCCATTCCATTCCATTCCATTCCATTCCATTCCATTCCATTCTATTCTATTCTATTCTATTGATTCTATTCTGTTCCATTCTATTCTATTTCTCATTCTATCAATTCTATCTATTCTCTCCTACCCTGAGCTATTCTCTCTGTTTATCTACATGTTTTATATTCTAGATTGTGCTCCCACTGAATTGGTAATCACAACACAGTTCTATTCTTCTAGTTGAGAGGTGATTTTAGAGTGTAAAGGCAGTGCCCAAGGAGATTATTAATTTAAAGAATGCTGCTCCACTGAGCTTTGATGCTGTAGATATTACTGATGAGTTTATTTGTGGCCTAAAGTCAGTATTTCCTTCTTGGTCAGCTTTAAGAATGGAATATATGGCTGGATCGTGCTAGCCCTTTTTGTCCTGGGAATACTTTTATTCCTGCTCATTGTAATAAGGCCTGTCTTTAACAACATCAATATGCTGGACATCAAAATACATGGCTTGAAGCTAAAAATGGACCCCCATACAGAGTTATTAATTTAACAGGTTGTTAGTCCGAGACGGGTAGGCTCTGCAAAGTGCCAGAAGTGCATTGCTTTTGATAATGCATATTCCAAGATGGGTAAGTAAGGCATTTTGTCAGAACAACCTAAGACAGATGCAGTCTTGTTTATGAAATTAATAAGGGGGAGATGCGGAAAGCTTTTTGCACTACTGGACAGTTGGCAGTGGGAATTTTGACATCACCAGGTCAATAGAAATAAGTTCAAGGCAGGAATCTGACTCTGGCCCTGGGGTCAGGAAATTGGCCTGGGTTAGGAAAATTTGCATTTGAAGTTCAGGTCAGGCTCAGGGGATGTAGATATATGGCAGCCCCTTTGTCTCTTGGAAGTTCCTTTTGTCTCTGTTTCCCTGCCTAGCCCCCAGAAAGATGTTTCCAGGAATTTTGATTAATGCCTTGCTTGTTCCTTGACTCAGAACTGATCTTATCTTTCTGCATATAATTAAAGTGGTTTAAAAGAGGATTGAATAATAAAAATTTCACTTCAGCCTCAGGGAGGGGGGAGAAGAATTTAAAGGCAATAGTAAAATTATAATGTTCGATAGGAACAGCTGAAATTAGATTTAACGGCAATGGGAAAGACTGACAATTGTATGAAGGATGCAGTAAATGTCTGTAGTTTTAACCAGGGGTATAATATCTTTTAAAAATATGAACCTGTGAGCTGAGAGCCATGGGGAAGTGACAACAGCTGTGGACAACTCATGCTACCAGAGGGAGCTGAGTGGTCAGCATGTTGTAACAAAGTGCCTGAACATCTCTCACTATAAGGAGGTGAGTTTTTGTTCTATAGTTTTAAGGGGCACATGGAAGATACTCAGATGATGAGCAAAACTGTCTCAGTAGTACAAAAATGAATTAGCATTGATGGAAAGAGGAAATCCAGCCAGAGAAGAAAGAGTAGTTGGGAGTATTTAGAGGCAGAGGAAGGCCATGACAGGTAGAGAATCAGGCAGGAGGGTTACTATGAGGAAATAGACTGCAGGATGTGGCTTGTGTTAGACCCATGGGTGAGCTATTTATAGAACCTCAGATCTGTGCTTTACGTATGTGTTCTCAGGTCTACAAGCTTCTATGCAGTAGCCCCCTCGGGGGCCTTGGTGAGACACATATTATGAGGGTCTTTCTTGCATTATGACCGAGAACGTGTGCTCTGAGAACAAAGAAAAAAGAATAGAACGATGTGGACATTTCACCTTCCATTGGATTTTGCTCTTGGCCTCTCTAAGTCCTTGTTTTGCCCTCCCATGTTTCTTCAAAGGTGAGGGTAGCAACATGTTTTTCATTTATGCATTTTTTTTTCTTCCTTGAGGCAGAGTCTCAAGCAAATGTAGTTTTCTATAATTTAAGCTGAGTTCAAACTCACGATCCTCCTCCCTCTACCTCCTCAGAATTAGGATGTTAGGCAACAGCTATTACGACCAATTCTTTCTACCTTTCATAAAACTCAGCATTTTGTTCCCATCAGGCCTTAGCCTTTGACTGACGTAGGTCACGATGCTCGGCCCTACTCTTGAGCCTGAGGCTTTACAGCACAGATGTATGTTCCTCCCTTGTGCTGTAATTGTCTCATATTGCTCTATTTTTTTCTTGGTTGTTGAAACCATCGAGTCACAAAAGAACAGAGCCAATCAGAATCTGCTGACACATTTGTGCGTCCTCACCTGAGCCCGAGATGCTAGTGAGCTTGCTCCGTTCAAGTGGCGGAGCCCACTTTGCCCAAATTGTGAACTGGCCGGTCCATGCCATTCCCTGCAACAAAAGTCATTGAGATCTCTGTTGTTTGGCAGATGTTGAAAATCTGTATCCCACTCAGTCTGAGAAAATATCTGGATACCTGTGCCATCCCCTGGACCGTGCGAATGACGATGACCAAAATCACCCCAAAGTCAGCAGCCAGTGGAGTAAACAGTGTGAGCAGGGATGAGATGAGCAACCCAGCACCAAGGATTTGCTTTGCTCCAAATATCCCTGCTAAGTATCCACTTGGTATTAACGTCAGTATGATCCCATAGCTGATGGAGCTAAAGACGATACCCTGGGTCTCTGTGCTCCATTGGTATACAGCAGCCTGAAGAAGAAGAAGAGGGTTGGGGTTAGTAGTAGTTAGTAGGGGCATCCTCTTTGCTAAGAAGTCCTGATTTGAAAATCTACTTTATACCTGAAGTTATTCTATATTCAAGAGATTCTATTATCATTCTATTATAAATACTTAGTTTGATTTAGCTTTTTTATTCTCAAAATTTTGTCTAACCTATTTTTGTTGTTGTTTGTTTGTTTACATATAACCAACTCTATGCCTAATTCCCTTAATGGGAAAGAAGCCTTTAAATGTAAGACATAAAGAAGAGATAAAAATACGTGATTGTGGAGTTAGAGAGATGTCTTGGCTGTTAAGGGCACCTGCTGCTCTTGCAGAGGAGTCATGTTTGGGTCCCAGAACCCACGTGGTGACTCACAACTGTCTGCAACATTTGCTTCAGCGTAGCTGATGTCCTTTTGGTTTCTGAGAACATATCATGGAGGACACATGTGTGGAAGACATTCGTATGTAGAAAACTTAATAAATCTTATTTTTGAAAAGATAAGTGGTCACATAGATGAGAGTCTGGGAACAGCAGAAAGCCTCAGCAGGATGGCGTTCATGTTAAAGAATTTCTTCTACAACTTGAGTGCCGCCGACTCTCATTGAATAAAGTGAATACAAGTTTCCTGATTTCTTATTAAAATTAACCCCTGACTTAAAAATAAAAATCCCATTGAGTTGTTATGCATGGTCTACCTGGAAGAATCAAGTCACTAAGATATACATTATAAATGAATAGCTCAGTACTTTAATAGTCTCTAGATATTTAGATCTGGAATCCTATTATAAATTAGATTACCAATGGATATAAAATAAGAAATACTTTATTAACTTAAGATGACTTTTAGCAGCCAAACATTGGTCGAACCTGCCATTAAGCCCAGCATTAGGTGGGGTGGGGGGCAGAGGCAGGCTAATTTCTATGAGCCTGCCTGGTCTACATAACAAATACAGAACAGCTAGGGCTAAGTAGGGGGTCCCTGTCTCAAATATAAATGAAGAAAAAAGATTATTATAACTCAGAGTACATGATTCATGTGAGAATTAACACTTGAGGGTAGACCTAGGTAGAACAGAAAACTTGAAGGAAAAGCAGTTCAGGAAGATCCAAGAGAGTTCTAAGGCATCTTTTGAGAAAAAAATACCCAGGACTTGTGGAAAGAAAGCAAGTAAAACACATTCCCATTGGATACAAAGCACATTTAGACGTGCAGCATCTGGTATATGAACTGTTCCCACTGACAGTGACTGTGTTTGGCTCTGAGTAGAGAATTTCCTTGGCCATTGGTGGATAGGAGTGTGGTGAGGGAGAAGGCCAGGCTCTGAGTGTGCTGAGGAAGAAGGCCAGGTTCAGACACAGGTAAAGTAACTTGAAAGTGCCATCAGTCCCCAAGCAGGGGAGTTATAGCACAGTCCTAACTCCTGGGTTATAGGGATGACATTAGGACTGTGTGGTAAATGACAGGTTAAAGGATGCCTACAAGGACAGGGCCTTTGTATGGCTCTCATACAAAATGCAATGAGCCTGTGATAACGGTACTATTTCACTCATGGATTAGAAACGGCCAACCCAGAAGGTTTTCCCCATTTTAACCGGTAAAATAAAGGCGAGAGCTGACTAGACAGTGAAAAGGAAAGGTGGAGTTGGCAGTTTTAGAGAGGGAGAGAGGAAGGAGAGAAAAGAAGACAGAAGAGGTGGGAGGAAGATGGAGCAGAAGTATGCGGCCTGGAGGAACGGCAAGTTATAAGGGATTTCATAGCTGGGAAATAGATGAAAGAAAAGAGATGTCTGAGTCAGGGCACCAATGAAAGAAAAGAGATGTCCGGTCTCCAGGAAATCTAATCTCCTCACATGGGGCACCAGCGAAAGAAAAAAAAAAAATGAAAGAAAAAAAATGTCCCGGGTTTCAGCACTAATGTTAGGAAAAAGATGAAGGGGGTGGGGGCGGTATGCTCCGCGAAGGTGCGGGCGAGGCCTGGAGGCGAGGGGGATGCCTCTGGGGGACCCATGTTGGGAATCCCTTCCCCTGAGGGACCAGATACAGGATGGTATGGTATAGAATAGAATTTATTCAGGGCATTGGGAGGGGAGTTAGGAGGGTGGTAGAGGCAGAGAGAGAGGAGTAGAGAAGTAGAGGACGGCCATGAGCATGTGGAGGGGGGAGAGAATGGGGACAGGAGAGATTAAGGGAGAGAGCAAGAGAGAGAGGAGGCGCACACAGCCCCCTTTATAGTGCCAGGTAACTGGGGCGGAGCATACCTGGCTGTTGCCAGGTAACGGAGGGGTTTCTGGAATCCCAACAGTAGATCTGCCCGATCTAGGCATGAACCTTGAATTTATATGAACTGAGTAGTGTTTTCCATGCACAGGCTTATTGCATTTGGGGATTTACTGCCACAATTTTCTGTCAGCACAGAGCCTTCTCTCCCTCACACTCACCCCGGTACTAAAGTCCTTGATGTCTCTGCTCCGGTTACCGAGGAAGTCCACCACAGGCCCGTCAGAGGATGCATTAGCTGGGTCCTGATGCTGCGTGCTGTTCACCATGGCAATGATAGCAATGCTCAGGCTCACACGCTGCGTTATCATGGTGAAGTTGGAGAAGTGCATGACGAGAGCCAGCGTGTAGCGTAAGGAGCAGAAACCCGGCCCTAGGCAGGACACAGAGTTACACAAGGAACACCCAAAGGAAACCGCTGCTGGCCATTTCTGCCATGGTTAAATAGCAGAGAGCTCCAGATGGCGCCAATCAATTCCTTCCTTCCTTCCTTCCTTCCTTCCTTCCTTCCTTCCTTCCTTCCTTCCTTCCTTCCTTCCTTCCTTCCTCCCTTTCTTTATTTTTCATACTAGAGATTGAATCCAGGCTTTGCATGTGCTTACCAGGCAAGCAGCCTACCAACCAGCTTGATCTCCAACCCCGTTTAGAAAGCTTTTGAGACTGGTTAAGTTGCCCAGATCAGTTCTGATTTGACTTTGGAGCCCAGGAACTTGCCATCTCTCAAGCCTCAGTCTTCCATGGCAACGGAACTATAAAGCACTTGTCATCAGGCTGAGCTAATCCCCACGCCCCCTTTTTACCAACGCATTTCTTCCAAATATCATTGCCTGCCTCATTATCTTGCTGGGTTTGATAAGCATGTTGTGTTTGGAATCTTGCAAATAATTCTCTAAACTCGTGGGCACAGATGGGAAGGAAAGGAAAAACCTGAATGCAAGGTTGTATGCTACATTACATGTATGTAATGCCACATTGCTGTAGAATAAGAGGCTAGGAAGACAACGGCAGAGCTGACGGTGACTGGCACCCCTCTGCATTTTGAGGAAGCAGTCCCTTTCATTCGGCACATTCGTTTCTCACAGAGCTTGTGAGATTTCCCATGACGGTTGCTTGTCAGAGACAGTACGTCCAGAGAAATAACACTCTTCTCCTTTTCCATTCTGAACTCTCTCCCCAATTATGTCAGTTTTCTTGTCCTTTTCGTTTGGGACAGAATCTTATTTTGTGGCTCAAGCCAGTCTGGAACTCCTAGGCTCAACTGATGCCCCCAGCTCCGCCTTTGAACATCTGGGACTGCAGGTGTTCAGCACTGCGCCCAGCGGAGAGCTTTACAGTCACACTGACCCCCCTCCCCTGTGTATTTTTACTAGACCCTGCCTCCATGGTTTTTCCAGCTTTTCAAACAAATATGGAGAAACAGTTTTTGCTAAACTTATAGGTAAAATGATACAAAATAGTATTCAATGGAATTGTAATACATATGTATGTAGTCATGCACTCATCATATTTTCAACATGTATGTATAATGTGTGTGCTGATATTCTATATGTAGTCCCAGTGAAATAAAGCAATGAGTTAGTGTCAGAAGGATTCCCGTATGACTGATGGGTTAGGCTTTTTTCTCCTGCATTTTGGGAAAACGGTGACTTGTGGGACATAAACAGGATCCGTGAAGAGCCATAAAGATAAATGGAAACCATCTCCATGTGGCCTCGTGGGTAGAACTAGCTGCCTGCAGATGAATTGTTTTGGTATCAGTTTAGGTGGCCAAGCTCAGAGGAAGTGGCCAGACATTTGGCCAACGTGTTCCACAGGGATCTGTAAAACATCTGAGTTGCCTGTTTACTTTTAAATCACTTATTCAAAACTCACTGTGTTCCTTGGATACTGGATTTATTGATCATTTAGTTCAATTTCTGCAAGATTAATCCATGGTGTCGCCTAACAATAAAAAGCAAGTGACGTCTTGGGATTGAGGTTGAGTCTGACGTTTCACAAAGAGCACCCAGGGAAACAATCAGGAGAAAAGGCAGGGAGAGATAGAACATCCCTCATGGTGAAGTGGGTGGAGCTAAGCTCTGAGTTTTCTACAACTACCTGCCAACAAGGGCAGTGCCTTACCTTTCCTGGTGGTCGGCCTCTCATCCATTTTGTTTCTCTGGTGGATGATGTGCACTTGGTGGCGGAGTTTCCCTCTGCCCCAAATCACTTTCACCACGACAGGCTTTTACCTATAAGAAGAACATCATGCAAGAGTGACACACGGCTGCCACGTTGCCTCTAGGGGTCAGAAAGAGGTGAGCATTTGCGGTTGGTTTGTTTGTTCTTTATGGCTTCCACACTCTGGCTCTTCTACATTCTGACTGTGCTTTCAGTGGACTGTGTTTTAGGGGGAACGCTAACTGTAAATCCTTCGAGCAAATTCTCGAGCCATCCACTGGTGCTATGGTGCTGGAAGAAGGAAGCTGCAGAGGCTTTATCAAACCACAGAGCCATTCAACGCTAGGAAGTATCATTACTTAGAGCGGGCGATAAAATGGAGAAGTCAAGCCCAAGAGCTGAAAAAGATGGTTGCATAGCAGCCTTTACTCTCATCCTGACCATTTTTCTATTCCCTTTGGGAAAACACAGTGTTCTGTGGCATCTTCTTTGAAGATTCTGGATGGCCTTCACGTGCTGGGAAGCTCAGTGCTAATGGTCCACTTGGTAGAATTTATAATCACCTGGGAGGTAGACCTATGGGTTCCCTTGTGTGAGGGTAACTTGAGATGAGAATCAGTCAATGTGGGCAGCACCATTCCCTAGCAGGGGACCCTGAGCTTCATAAGAGCGGGAAAAGTGTTGAGCTTGCATCAGTCACTTCTGACTGAGGACAGATGTAGTATGAGCAGCTGATTCAAACTCCTGGAGCCTCGACTTCCCTTCCGTGAGTAGAACATTCTGTACTACTCAAAACGAGCATTCTATTGAGTTGACAACATCTTTAAAACATTTATAAAATTGTACTAAATGGAGAGTTTCTGCTGTAATCATAAATTAATTTAGCTACTTTAGAAGACAAATAAAATTTATGATACGGACAAGTTTTATTCAGTGTTTGCATCTCTTTGGGAGGGTTTTATATATATATATATATATATATATATATATATATATATATTTGGTTCTTTTGGGGGAAGAATATGCCTTCTAAAAACCTTATAAATTATATCCATTTTAGACTATATCTTCAACAACTGTTAAAAAACCAACTGTATCATATTCATATTTTATAATTCAGGACCTTATACTTTCTGAGCCCAAATTTAAAGAGATATTAAATGACCTTAGGACAGAAGGTTATTATGGAAGATATAAATAAAGAACTTTATCCAAAACTATTGTCATGTGTGCAAATGTAAAGGTGCATGTGGAGGCCAGAGGTCAGACTCACATGTCATTTTTTAAAGAGTTGTCCATCTTGTTTGTTGAATTAGTGTGTGTCAGCAGGATCTGGGTTTGCAGATTGGGCTGGGCTGGCTCCTCAGGAAGCCTCAGGGGCCCTCCCATTCCCACTTCTCTACCTCTAGGAGAACAGACATATGCCGCCAAGCTTTTTGTTTGTTTGTTTGTTTGTTTGTAAGTGCTGGGGTTTGAACCTAGGTCTCTCACTTGTGTAGCAAACAGTTTACCGATTGAGCTATCTTCTCAGCTTAACTATGTCCTTAAAGAAAGGTTAATAGTTAATACATAGGAGCCAAATGAATTAATAAATAACTATTAGACATCTAAGTTTTGAGATATTCTTGGTTTTTCTGTTTTGTTTTGTTTTTGTTTGCTTGTTTGTTTTTGAGTGGACCAGGCTGGCCTTGAACTTCTGATCCTCCTATTTCAGCCTCCAGAAAGCTGGGGTTAATTGAAACTGTATTGTATCACAATGGACCCACATGTAGGCTCAACTGCTATCAAGAACAGATGAGGACCAGGGCAGATGTTGGCTGGTTGTTCCGGCCTGAAAGGCTTCCAAGTGTAACTCGCATCTGGATGAGGCAAAAGACACAGGTCTTCTGCTGAGGCACACACTTCGCCGTGAGACCATGTGTGGGGAAGATTGAGCAGCTGCTTCATCCTCACAGTTCAGAGGCAGCCCCCAGCCTCCCAAAGGCCAGACTGCTTGTTTTCCTATTTATTAATTAGTACAGCCTTCCTTCCCCCTTAACATTCTAAACATAAGTTTAAAAAACAATAACTAGCTTCATTTTGAAACATTCTAAGTTTTAATCATTTCTCTACAAGGGAAATTTGATGATAAAAGTGTGAAGTTGAACTTTGATTTGAATATTAAAGAATAACACTTCCTTTTTTTTTTTTATTGCCTTTTTCTGTTAGAGGAGCTGTGTTCTGCTCATTCTGTTTTAGACTCACACAAAGAAATGGATGCTCTTAACGGCCTTTTGTTTCTCCCAAGGATTGGCCCTAGTACCTCACACGTGGTGAGTTACTTTCTACCACTACTGGGCAGAGAAGGGTGTAGGGGTGTAAGGAGTGTGTGTGTGTGTGTGTGTGTGTGTGTGTGTGTGTGTGTGTGTGTATGTATGTAGGGGTGGGGTTAACAGATTCTACTGTGTTCAAGTATTTGAATTGTTAATAGACTTCCATTGTTTTGTTGTTGATGGCTTCTCCTTTTCATAAAACAAACATAAAAACTGGACATTCCAAACTTTAGTCTTTCCCTAACATGATAATGAAAATCGTGTTTCAAAACAATTGCAAGAGCTCATGAAATAACAAGCCATTAGTGTCACTGATGAAGATAGTACAGTCATTCTGAGTGTAACTGAAAACCATTGAGACCATGGAAAAACCTCAAAGACTTTCCCATTCAGGAAATGATAGTGACTCCTACTGACAAAGTTGCAAATAGACCTGGAATCATAGGGCACAACATAGGTTGCATTGGGAGAAAAGGGAACACAGATGTAGTTGTGCATAAGGCAGGTGTGGGTTTGATTTGAGGGGAATGATAGACATGGTTGTATAAGGGTCTCATCCTATGCTTAGTCTAGAACTTGTTACTTTGTTGCAATCATGTTTTTAGACCCCTTGATTTTCCCTAACAGCCTGCTTATCTTGCATAATTTTGTTAGCCCAGTCTCCTGATTTACTCTAAGTAAATGTTGCATATTGTTCAAATATCAGAAGCCAGAGGTCCAGAGCCTGAATTCCCACTCCGTGCAAATCATAGCAAGTTTCATAAACACTTAGAGCCTTAATTGTTTCAGAGGGAAAGAGGGGACAATAGTGCTTCATGGGACTGAAGTATGAGGTGTGCTGCTCCAGAGAGTTCTACATTGTCAAATGTCACTGATATTAACAACAGCAGTGACAGCCACTATGTCCCCACTCACTCTGTTATTAGACCATCTCAGATCCATGAGCAAATGCAGGCACATAGCAAATAAAATATTTTGACAAAATGTTTTGTTTTAAACCTTTTTAAAGTGAGTTCTTCTGCCTTGGATGAGAAAGTGCTCATCTTTGCCACAGACTGAAAAGAACAAGAGGAAAAAAATAATCCAAGAAGAGTTAGACAACTCATTAGCTCTCTACTTTTCCGAGGGACTAGTAGGTCACTCGACCTATATATTTATAAGTAAAACCACTTTTTTTTTTTAATGTTCAAAGGCCAGAAGTGGAAAATCCTAGACAGAATTATGCCAAAAGCCAAGCACACTTCAACTGTAGCGCTATCCCTAGGGGACTCACAGATCACGTATAGCCTCCTGCAGTTCCACTTCCGGGTCCGGATTCCCTTGGGTAGAACAAGAGAGATGTCTATCCTCACCAAATCCTGTCCACTATTACTATCGCTCATACAAGATACCTCCCACGGTCTCTCTGAGGATCCCTTAACTGGACAAAGGCAGCAAGCCTTCCAGAAACCTTCAGTTGTCTTCGCTTCTGTCTTACTCCGATGTCTGCCAGTCTCCTCTTCTTGAGAGGCAAGGTCGAGTATACTGAAACCTGAAAAGATTTACTAACCACAGTCCCAAAGCTAAACCTTCTCAGTTCTGGTTCAGCGTTTCATTCTGCAGCCCAAAGCCAATTGGACACGTGTACATATCGCAGCCGATACTCACAGGTTCCTCTGGCTAGTGACCACGATCCACAGTGGCCCTTGACACCAGTGGCCTCTCAAACCTTAGTGTCTTGATTGGATAATTATTTTGTAAGAAAGCGTCTTCTTCTCCAGAACCAGACACCATTCCCAAATGGAGGTCCTCAGGCAGCAGTTGGTGTGATTTCAAGTTCTCTTAGTATTACTTCCTCCCTTGAGTGCATCTCTGACAGCTTCTTAATTAACATCCTATTGAAAAGAAGAAAAACACTTACCTTCACCATTAAACTAGTATTTGAAGCTCTAGACTAGAAAGCTAGCTTGAAAAAAAAAAAAAAAAAGAAGGCGTTCCTAAGTCTTTCTACCTTCACAGGGGAAGTCACATGGGAACGGGATGCTGCCAGGTTTGACCCTGTGCTCTTGGGACAGAGAGTCTGCATTTGGCCTGGCTGCTTAATTTTTAACTTCACTTTCAAGTTCTCACCGACCTAGTGAGTATCTCAATGATGTCACTGTGGTTTTCTGCTTTGAACTGTGCACACAGCTATTCGGTCAACAAGCCACTTCACTGAGAGTGGAAAGTGGCCGGGAATGGAAGCAGGAGCAGTTGGTACTCCTTAGCCTGAATCTTCGAGCTCATCTCCACCTCGGCTCCTAGCGTCTCCTTTGTCTGCGCTAGAACTGGCTTCTACATTAAGAAACAAGGGTTGAAATGGGCACAATGACAGGGATTGATGGGACAAATGAGATGACATCCATCTGCTAACAGGTAGATGGCCTTGATGAGATAGATGGTCCTGCCAGGCATTCCGTCCGTCAGCCAGACTGTGCTCTGGTGCCCACAGTCAACTGCTGTGAACTGTGATTCTGAGAATTACCCTGTTCCCGACCTTTATTTTCTCTGTGTCCCCCTGATGTGCTTTTGCTTGGCTCCTGACTTGGGTTGTTTTGTTATTCTTATGTGGATGGTGTAGAGCTTTTTTAGTTAGTCTCTTGGACTTCCTAAAACAAGACAAAGACCTCCCTTCTCTGCATTTCAGCACCAGCTGAGCCTCTGACCCGTCTGATCATCACGGTCCCCCAAAGAGCCCTTACTGCACAGACCCTTAGCCAGTCTTATTGATCTCTTTTCATTTTCTTTATTTAAAATTTCAAACCATATTAATTTTCAAATGTTTATGTGTCTGTGTTTGTGTGAATGGATGGCATGCATGTGGGTACCTAAGGAGCCCTGAAAACCCCTTTGATCTGGAGTTATAGGGACCCGTGACTCCGGCTTTGTGAAGGTTCAGGAAACTCACCTCAGTACTGCAGAGTAGTGTATGTTTTTAACCACGAGCCATCTATTGAATAGAGACATGAACAAAGATCTGCTCACTCAAACTGGGGGCAAATAACAGACCAAAGTGAGGGCACCCACCACAGTCCAACATGGCAATCTCCTGGGGTTTATTTCAGTTACTCACAGGAGTAGGGGCTTTGCTTATAAGAGATGCAACTCCAAAAGCCAAGCCAGTATGGGCGACAGCTCACAGAATTCAGAAGCTGGGAGTGTAATGCACAGGTACCTCAGCTTCCCTGAGCCTCTTTTAGGCTGCTTAGCTTGTCTCTCTACATATATTTACACTTGGACCGGATGGGACCTAATGTGTCTGGTAAGTTTCAGGGATTTCCTGAAGTCTTTGAATTGTTTAAGGAGGCTCCCTGCAGTATGTAATGTCTTATCTCTCTTGGAATATCCTGCATCTTAGGGAACTTCCCTCAAGATGGATGCTCCTCTGGCAGGACTTTGCCATACAATACCATCTCTCCAGCTTCCATAATTTCTATTAGTACCACATTAAAATTATTAAGGTAGTACTATATTAAATCAGTAACAAACTTGGAGTGTTTAAAGCAAAGCATGCTTATTCTCACAGTTCTAGAAGACACTAGGCCAAAATGTGTTTCACGGGACCAAAGCCAAAGTGTCTGATGGATTGAGTTCCCTCCAGAGGCGTGCTATGGTAGTTTACAGAAGCCTGAATAAAATAAGACAGTAAGTGCTCAGTAAACAGTAGCTTATAGGATACGTGAGTTCTTGAGTTACAAACACAATGATAAAAGTCACGGTTTTTGAAGCTAGCTGAAACTCCTTACCCACACTGTGCTTTTTACGTAACACCTCACTGATAAGTAAACTCAATACAGTGCACATTCAGACTATTTAGATTTTGGGAGGCTGAGGCAGGACAATTATAAGTACATTGAGCTACAAAATAAAACTTAGGAATATAGTTCAGTAGTAGACTGCTTTTCTAGCTTGCAAGATACCTCCAGTTTAGTCCCCGGTACTAGAAAAAAAGACGAATATTTTATATCTATGACATTTATAAACACCAAGAATAATAGAACAAAATAGGTGGAGTCTTAAAACTGCAGGATTTTCTAACTGTCAAAATTCAGGCAGCTAAACAGCAATACTTTTAAATTCTCTTTAAATTTGGTATTTTCCACACATGATGCTTCTTTTCCAAGAATGTCTATTTGTTTGATTTAATGCCTGGCCCATGATCTACAGATCTCAAAGTCCAGGGAGCGAGGCTGTACACAGACAGACACCTAGGATGAAGGGTAATGAACGCAAGCCACACAATCTTGCACAAGGTAGTAGGAAAAAGCAAACACGGACTCCTGCCAACAAAGAAGTATAAGAGGAAAGCTTCTCAGAGGAGGTGGGGCTGTGGCTGGTTTCATTGGCTGTATGAATAAATACAATGTGGGAAAGGCCATCCATGTTTCCCCATGCTTGAGTATTACAGCAAAACCATCAAGGGAATTTGGCAAGCTAACTCAAAACATGATCATTCTTTTTAAGAAATCAATTGCTTTCCCCCCGCCCAGTAGTAGAAATACAATTTCCAGAATAAAAAAAAAAAAAAAAAAAAGAAGAAGAAGAACGTTGTAATGTTTCCTGCAACAAAAACAATAAAATTGTCAAGACTTACTTAAACAAGGACAGTATGACTCGAAAGGAAAAAAACAGCAATAAATTATTAAAAGACATAAGGCAAGTTCTGTCTAAATAGAACTGTGGGTGTTTGAATGATCAATGTCCATTGTAGGGTCAGAGATGTGAATGTTTGGTGTCCAATTTAGTGGTGCTGTGTGATGAGGCTTAGAAAGTGTAGTCTTACTGGAGGAAGTGTGTCGCTGGGGGCCAGGCTTGTCTGCCAAAGCCTTGTGTCATTCCCAGTGAGCTCTCTGTTGTGCGCCTTAGTTTGGGATGTGGGTTCTCAGCTCTAAGCATCCAACTCTAACTAGGTATATATTTGCAACCTGCTGCCATGCTGACCCCATCATTATAGACTCGAATCCTCAGAAACTGTAAGAACAAATAAACTATCTCTTCTATATTTGCACTGGTCGTGTGTTCTATCACATCATAGAAAAGTAGCTAAGACATGACTCAAACACTGTATTCTCAGATAAAAAAAAATGTAATATTACAAAATATTAACCTTCCCTAGATGGAAAAAAAGCACCGAGCGGACAATTCTATGGCTTCAGGAGTAAAAGAAAGAAAGGCAAGAGGACATGATAGAGATAGGATAGGCTGATGTCCCCAAGGAGACACAGGAGTGGCACATGTAAGAGAGACATTGTGAGGGCCACAGTGCAACAACGGAGAGAGGAGCCACATCTATCGCGCGGACATGACGTAACGATGGTGTGGTGGGTTTTATCTTGTTTGCTATGGAGCTCTTGTTTTCGAAGTGGTGATCCTCTTGCCTCGATATCTGGGGTGCTGGACTTACCAGCATGTGCCACGATGCCCAACTGATACAACGGAGTTCTCAGTAAGGAAAGCACATAGAGTGTGCATTTAAAGGCTCTATTTTTTTTCTAAACATTTCCCTCCCCAAAGACTGACTCTCCCCTCCTTCCCCCCCACCCCGTGTCCCCTCTCTCTCTGTGTACATGTTTGTGTGGTCACTTTTGTAACTAGTAATTTTTTTCTTCAGTTGGAAGACTAAGCAATAAAGGTGAGTATAGGGGCTGTTAGCGGCTGGTGAGACGGCCTGGTAGGTAGTCTGCTGCCTCAGGCCAGTGGAGGTGCAACTGGAAGAACAGAATTGAAGCTGAGATAAAGGGGAAAATGAACTGAGGGTCGGAGGGCTCTGTATACCACTGGTGGTGGGTCCACAAGCAGAGGAGAGGAATGGTTGCAAAGATAACAGCCCAATATAATACGGAACAGAGCACACTTCTTTAATCACGTGTGACTCGCATGTCCCAGGAGGGGGGACACAGGCGATTCTGGCTCCTTTTCTGTTCTATTTCACTGTGCTGTCCCTCACTGATCTTTCCTTTGCCTGGGCACAAAGCTTTTTTCTTGTGTTATTTCTCTATGACAGCTTCTAACTGTCTCTCATTTGAGTCAGAGAGCTGCATTGTTTTCTTAGTGGACCCCACCTTTGGTTGCCTTTCTCTGGTTCTTGACATTTGGGAGCTAAGACATTGAGGGCAGTGCTAGAGACCTGAGTCTAGGGAGAGAGCTGAACAAGGTTGTGCCCAGGTGATCAGACACAGTCATTGGTGGCTTTCCCAGTGTGGTGCAGGCCATATACTCCATCCGAAGTTCTCCTGGCCTAACCTTTTTGAAACAATTAGTATATCTTGCTAAAAAAAAAATTCCCCAGAAATATTTTTTTGTGAATTTGAGGCAGCTGTTCTGGTGACTTCTTAAAGCCTCAGAGATCTTAGTCTATAGTTGTGTTAATCCATTCCCCTCCTCTGATAGTTGGTGATCAAGTAACAAGCAAACTGTTCTCACTCACAGAAAGAAATGCCTCATTGGGAACCTCTGTAATATTTTCCTTTGCTTTATCCTCACCGTTACCTGTGTGAAGTTGTCCTCGCTCAGATGTCTTAATGCAGTGACTCTCACGAGTTCTCAGTCCTAGTGATACTTCAGTCTGAGCTGTGCTCAACTGTGTCAACACTGTTACAGAATTGATAAGCCTTCCCACTGAGAAATCATTCCAGTCACAGATTAATAAAGAAAGAAGGCTCGTTAATAACGCATGTAACTGTTTCTGGCTGATGCACACAAGGGAACCAGGTTCAAACTGACAATTGTACAGCTTATATAGACGTTGGATTTACACAGTCCACATACACTGGCTTCCTCAAATCTCCTGTGGTCTTGGTCCCAGGTTATACTTTGTGCAATTTAAACAGATACAGGAGACCACGAGCCTGGTACTTGAACAGAAAAGAGATTTACACAGCAAAGATATTGCCAGGGTAACTTCTGAGCTGTACCAGCCTTGTTCTTCCCAGCACAGCTGTCACCCGGGTCTACTTTGTCCACTTGGCAGAATTATGCCCCCCCCCAATAAGATCACAGGGGACTTAACAGCAGATCAGAACTTAATGGTTCTGTGCACCTGAGGTGCCCAGTGGAGGCTTCTTTGATATGGGGGTGAGTCTAGTGGCTGGTTGTAAGTTAGGCTTCTCACCTTTAGTTCAGGGGATAGAGACCAACCAACTGCAGCCAAGCTTTAGCAGAAACGTTTTCTCAGCAGCCCCAGCAACAATCCCCAACTTCAGTCATGACATAACATTTTCTTTCCCATAGTTACTAAGAGGCCTGGTTAGTACCTGCTTTTCCCCCACCCCTGATTACATTGAAGGCCATGTCCAGTAGCTAAATGCCACTTTGTGTAGATCCTAAGTGAGTTTATTCATAAGTCCTTCATAGCACAAATTCTACCTTAAGTTTATCCTGCATAATTCGTCCTGGGTGGAGCTATCTAACTACAGCTCCAGGTTAAAATTCTGTGTTGCAAATAACTGAGGGGGAAAAGCCAGCATCCCTCATCAGAAATGCACATCAAAGAGCATCTCTGAGGTTTCCTCTATATCAGGCATAATGGCCAAGATCAGGAAAGCAATGTCAGCTCCAGCTGGCAAGGATGTGCAGGAAGGAGAATTTACTGCTGGTGGAAGTGTAGACTTGCACAGGCCTTCCTGAATTTGTCTTACTGGTCATGTACTAGTTCATCATGGTTTCAGTGAAGAAATCCGACATTTTTATTTTTGCATACCTTTATTTGCAGATACAACAGAGCTAGTAAAAAATGCTTTGCGCTGAGTCCAATCCTGGACATCCATTATGGCTAGACCAATAAAAACATTGTGGCTAATATTACCATGAGTCTGAAGGGAGGAGGGGGCATGGTAACTCAGGTCTCCAAATGTCCCCAGTGGAAATCTTCAAGCTTTGCTGTGCACAGACTACTAGCTTCCAGATCTGCAGTGGGAGCAGGCTGAAGAACTAGTCCCCATTGTCTCTGAAAGTGAGTCAGAGAGACTGGCTGGCAGGACTTTGATAGTTCAGGTTTCTCCTCCACAGGATGACACCTGTAACCTTTTGTTTACATGAGTGCCCACAGTTTAGCCTGATGGGATGACGAGCCCTGTGGTAGAGCCTCTGTCTTATGTTATTTAGAAATCTCCTTGGAACTGAACACAGAGCTCTACATATCCACAGCTGGTGTGTGTGTCTGCAGGTGGAGGCAGACAACTAGAAAAGCTTAGGAAGCACCCCTCTTATATCGATATCCAACTGCAGAATAAGGCTAAGCTTCCCTGTTGTCTCCTTCAGGTTGATTATATATGAAATGAATTAAAACCCAAGCAGTGGCCACACCCGGGAAGGATTCTCTTCATTGGATAATTAGGGGTGGGAAGACATACCCTAAACCTTGGTCAACCTTTCTGGTAGCTTTCTCTGGTGTGAGAGCCTCTCCCCACGGCCTTAAAATTTGCACCCTCTCCTGTTGGGGACCTGAATCCTTTGACTCTACCAAGTTGCCCAGAGAAACCCAAAAAACCTTCTACCTGTCCTGTGAGTGTTAGGGTTAGGGTCTAAGAGCTGTGGCAGATTCTGCTACTTTAATGAAAGAGAGGAAAAAGGAAAGTTAAAGTTAACTATGGGTCAAGATATTATACTCACAGAACCCTATGACACAGTTGAGGACCCCACTGAAGAACAGGAGAACTCTGAATGTCTAATTACTATATTGCCCTGTACCAGGCTCCTGACTCATCCCTGAGTCTGATTTGGAAAAACCCACCACCATCAATTAAGCCACCTTCTTGCTTGATGACACAGGTGCTCCTTCATGACTGTCCTGAGATAAAAGATAAAAACAATGGTACAGGAGAGCTGTAATAGTTACTTCAACCGAAGTTATTTGGGTCCAAGCCAGGTACTTCATTGCTGAGAACAGAACCAAGCAATCTGACCCAAGCTCTCAGATGGGGAAAAGGAAAGTCCACCACTATATACACGGGCAGTCAGTTGGTGTGCTTTTACTACGGGGCATGCCATGGTGTTACCTGTGGAGAAAGAGTGCTTCTCATTGCTGGGTAAAAGGGGCATTTAAAAAATCTTGGCCCTCCTAGAGACTGACTTCCCCTCCAAATCGCTGTTCTCCATTGCTGTACTGCTCACCTAGCCCTAAGACCAGTGGGGCCTGTGATATGTTGATGGTATATCACATCTAGTGTTGTAGTGCTGCCTGAGACTCCAGGGTAGAGAAAAATGACCAGCTTCTGCCTGACTGTTCTTGTCACCTGAAGGATGTCAACCCAGGACATAGTTTTTATGCTTAAATGCTCACCTCGAAGAAGGTTCAGTTTTACCCTGGAATCCCAACACCCAGTGTAGTAGCTGGCTGGTTAATAAAGACTTTCTGTTGGCTCAGCCCAAGTCTGAACAGTCTTCTCTTATGAAGACCCCACAAAACTAAGAGTTATAATCCTGGTAAGGAAAGATCAGCAAATGGCATGTAAAGCCCTACTGACTTCTGTTGCCAATACATCTTGGGGATGAAACAGAGTATCTGCTGGGGACTAAATATGGTGTTAGGAAGACAGTGTGGGGAAGAGCTGGATTTGAAAAACTACCTGGATTGGGATAAGGGGCCATTCTATTCTGTTTTCATTATTCCCTGTTCTGGATTTAAGGAAGCTCACCATCCACAAATGGGCACAGACATGTGTGTGTGTGTGTATGTTCTCTTTTTCTCTTTGGTGATTTGAATGAGAATGATCCTTATAGGCTCATATGTTTAAATGCTTGGTTCCTAGTTGGTGGAACTGTTTTAGAAGAATTAGGAGGTGTGGCCGTATTGGAGGAAGTGTGTCACTGGGGGTGAGCTTTGAGATTTCAAAAGCCCAAGCTGTTCCAATTGGCTTTCTTTCTATTACTTGACTATTGTCTCAATATACAAACTCACAGCTACTGCTCCAGGGCCAGGACTATTTGTCTGTTGAAATGTTCCCCACGATACCAAATATGGATTCAGACCCTCTAGAACAATAAGCCCTAAATTAAATGCTTTCTTTTATGAGTTGCCTTGGTCATGGACTTCATTCACTCCATGCTGCTACAGCCTCCCAGGCCTATGTGTTTGACTAAAGCCAAGCAAAAGAGCACAGAGACCAAAACATAAACAAACAAACAAAACCAAAAATAAAACAACATTCAACACACATTTTGAGACCACAGTTTCTCTGACTTCAGATGTCTTCTCACTAAAATACTAAAATTTTAGGAATGTAGTTGCTTGAGAATTAGAATGAGAGAGAAAAGAAAGGAATAAAAGAAAGGAAAAATACAGCCACCCTCTCACAAACACAGACAGACACAGACACATAGACACACACACACACCTCTGTCTTTCTGTGTGTGTCTGTCTGTCTCTCTCTCATACACAAACCTCTGTCTGTCTTTCACACATACCTGTCTGTCTGTCTTTCTCTCACATACCTCTGTCTGTCTGTCTGCCTCACACACACCTTTGTCTGTGTTTCTGTCTCTCTTTCTCTCATACATACACCTCTGTTTGTCTTTCACACACACCTGTCTGTCTGACTTTCTCTCACATGCCTGTCTGTCTGTCTGCCTCACACACACACACCTCTCTGTCTGTCTGAGCACATTAGACCTATCTTTGTTTCTCTGTTCACTTAGAGACAGCAAGCTGTCTGACTCCCAACTCTCACCCTAAACAGCCACAGCCTTTGAATGACAGGTAGAGTGTGACTAAGGACCCAAAATGGTCAAAGAAGAAATCTGAGTGATGGTGCCAAAGTGTTGAGTGCTGGCTTGCATGGACTCTGATGGGATGATGAAACCTGACTCTAATGAGGTTGATTAATTGCTAAAGTAAAAGAAATTCATAGAAATTAAATAAAACCCAAGGTTCCCATGAGGTGACATTTAAACCCACCAAGGGGGCAGGTATGTAACTTATAATGGTAGAATGTCTGCCTAGCATGTATGAAGCCCCTACTTGACCACCAGAATCACATAATTGGATATAGTGGTGTCTCCTGTATTTCCTGCACTCAAGAGGTGGATGCAAAAGAAATCAAAAGTTCAAGGTCATCATCTGCTACATAGTGTTAACGTGGACAATATGTGATCCTGTCTCTAAAAATGGAAATTGATTAACCAGTCAATAAAATCATAATTGTGCATGGTAGTTCATATCTGTAATCTCAACAGTCAGCACTTGGGACGCTGAGGCAGGAAGACTTCCATAAGTTTGCAGCCAGCCTAGGCTACATAGTGAACTTCCGTGAAGTCAGGCCTGTGGAACTCTGTGAATTCGCTGGTCTGTGAGTTCATTTGGTTTACAAAGCTAGTTCCAAGTGAGCTAGAGTTACACAGTGAGACCCTTATCTCAAACAACACCAAAAAGTAACAACAAAGAAAACACCAAAAAGCATTGTTGGATTAAATTGTTTAAAATCCCTAGTAAAAACAAGATAACTTTTACCTCTATTTATCTTGGTCCAAGAAGTATTTATACTGTATTAAAGCCAAAGCTGTATTACCACAGCCATCAGAAATACAAGAGCGCCATCTACTGGTCAGCGTGTTAGCTTACAGCATGGTGAAACCACACAACACACACTTTACAATATGTGTATCTAGTGAAGATTATGTCAACTACGAAGGAAAGGTGGAATAATAGTTGAGAAACTGAAAACTATAATTAAAAAATTCATCCAAAGCATATTTTTAAATGTAGAAAAAATGGTATAAATTGTTTTCAATCCCAACACCCCCTTTTCCAGAATAGGATATTAACAACCACTATGTATGTATGTATGTATGTATGTATGTATGTATGTATGTATGTATGTATGTACGTATGTATGTATGTATGCATGCATGTATGTATGTATGTATGCATGTGTGTGTGCATGTATGCATGTATGCATGTATGTATATATGTATTATGATGTATATATGATGTACACACACATATCATTTATTTATTAGTGTGGCTAATAGGCTGTGGTCCAGCTGGTCTAACCATGGTTGTCAACCAAAGGAAAATCTAAAAATCCAGCATTGTTCAGTACATGAAGGTGAATATCTCACTTGGTCTTCAGTATACACTGAAATCCAGAAGAAGTAGGCTGAACTGCCAGTGAAGGAAGAGAGAGAGAGAGAGAGAGAGAGAGAGAGAGAGAGAGAGAGAGAGAGAGAGAGAGAGAGAGAGAGAGAGAGAGAACCAACTTCCTTCTTCCATGTCCTTTATTTAGTCTTCCAGCAAGAGATGTGGCCCAAATTAAAAGTGGGCCTTCCTACTTTAATGATTTAATTTTTTTAAGTCCCTCACAAATGTGGCCACTATAAACAGAAAACAATAAATATCTTCAAATTCTTTGTCTGAACACAGGGATTGTACAATATATTTTGAATCATTCAATATCCAACACATTTGGAAGGGTTATTAATTCAATGCACATTTATTGAAAGTTCATTAAAAGCGTTGGACTAACAGTGAGGAAAAACAAAGTTTCCACCCTGTGGGATTTATGGGTTTTCTGTGATGCTACTTAAGGCATAGGAACTTTACTTCTTTCCTTGATTACATATGGCAGGTATTACATTGGTAAACCCGGAAAAGGGCCTCAGAGTATCTCAGAAAGAAGCCTTGGGGCAGGTGAAGATGTGAGGTCAGTAGTTGCTCTGTATAAAGTCACAATTGCAGCCTCATAGTCTGGAAAACCCCACGAGCTGGGGCTTTTCACTCAGATGAAGGAGAGGAGTAGAGGTGGAAGTAAAAACTTCCAGGCCGTCTTCTTCCTGATGGTCCAGAATCCAAATGCAGGCTCCTTCTTCATGTTAAAGCCCCTCTGCACATTCTCCAAACAGACCCCCACATCTCAACTACTTGCATTTTCAACCGAGACATCAAAGTATATCTTCCTGAAGGAAAGTCCTCACAGCCCAGGACACAGGGTAAACCATAAAACCACTTGGCAGAGGCCTGGAGACCCCTGTGGCATCTTTGGTAAGTCACTAGTCTTCGGCCTTTAGATAAAGTGAGGTCTAAAAGGTCTGCGCTGGGGTCCAGGATCACACTGGCTGTAAAACAACCATAACCAGTCTTTTAAGAGTTACAAAGACAAGACTGTGATCAGATCTGGGCAGGATTTAAACATGAAAATTCTAGCTTTGCAAACTATGTAAAAAGTACCTGTAAAAAGAAAATTACCGTGCCCATTGTAAACCACGAGGAGGAGAGTTAAACTAGCTAATGCTTGTCTGGGGTATGGTACGTGCCTGATGAACAGTGGTGGTGATACCATCAATACCCTTCTCTTTATCACCAGTGTCATGGGTCATTCAGACATGCCAAGGACCAGAACTATTTAGAATTACTCTGGTTCCTGCTCCCCCACCCCGATTCAGAACTTTTAGGGTTGCTGACACTGATCATGGAGCCTCTCTTTGTTTAGAACTACATTTTGCACAAACACTATCTTAAAAAGAAAACTCCACAAATAAGCAGAAAGTACAAAGACCAGTGGAAAAGAGAGGCAAAATAATTTCCCCAAACTGTTATCAACTAGAGGCTTTTGAATTAATAGTCGTGGGCCAGAAGCTATAGGATGTCCCAAGCACTGGGTAACAGAACAGAGAATGAAGTTTATTCATTGGGATCAGTAGCACTTAGTTTTTGTCTTATATCTAACATGTTCTTCATGATTGAGGAAAGTTCCCACAATTATTTCCAGTATACTACATGCTGGTCAACTACTGTGGTACTTTGAGTGAGAATGGCCCCCATATACTCATATGTTTGAATGGTTTGCCTCAGTTAGTGGAAATCTTTGGGAAAGATTAGGAGGAGTGACCTTGTTGGAAGAACTATGCCACTGGGGATAGACTGTGATGTTTCAAAAGACTTCATCCATTCCCAGTCTCCCTCTGTACCTCCTATTTGCAGATCAAGACTATGTAAACCCTCAGCTCTCCCTGCTATCCATCACGCCTTTGCTCTGCCATCATGGACTCCAACCCGTGAAACCATAAGCACTAAACTAAATGTCTTCATTTATAAGTTTGCCCTGGTCATGATGCTTTATTTAAGAAATAGACAAAGTAACTAAGACACCTACCTGCCTTGCTAACAGTGCTCTATGAACCAGAGCTATTCACAATAAACGCTGAATATCGGTGATTTACTGTAACTTACAGTAAACACAGTTCCTCACTGTGACCAAATACCTGACAGAAAGCAACTTAAAGGAGGATGGTGGAGTTTTTTCTTGCTCCAAAGTTCAAAGGGATGTAGTCCTTCCTGGTGGAAAGGCATGTCTACAGGAATAGTTTAGCCCCTTGTGCTGACCAGAAAGCAGAGGAAAGAAGGCCTGTGTTGGGCTTGCTTTTCTCCTTTTTCTTGGTTTCTTGCTTCTAATCTCCAGCCCATGGCATGATACGGCCCATGTTCAGAGTGGATCTTTCTTTTCTTTCTGCCTCATATGGAGGAACTGAGAGGCTGGTGTTGCCTTCAGAGATATGGGCAATAATGGAATTGGGATTTAGAAGGGAGCTGTATACATAGTATGCCAAGCATGCTAAATGCTAGAAAGCAAGAGTGTGGCAAAGTCACCAAAAGTAGGTGAACAACCAGATCTTCAGACATGAGTACATATCCTGGGGTAACCGCAAACAACAGGAAAAGTAAAAATGGAGCATTTCTGGGATAGGGCATTAGGGACCAATTGGGAGGGAAATTAATAAATAATAGTGTAAAAGTGATCTGGTTGGAGAAATGGGAAAGGGGGGCTCTTTGGGGAGGGATAAAGGATAGAAATACAGAAGAAGGACAGTAAAATAACAGTAAGGAAGTCTGAACAAGTCATGAGGAATTATAACACCAACTATTTTTATGTTTTAAAAAGCCTATAATACAAGTAATTCTGAGTATAGGTATACACACATGGTTCAGGTGGACTTTCTTCACTGGGACTGACAATGCCTCCTCCAAGAGCCATAGACGATCCAGCAAAACCACTAATACCAGACATGAGAAGTCCTCTTTGAGCTGCTGTTCAGGGTTGTCCGGAAGATTTCCAAAACACACAGCTTATTGCTGTTTTCCTTTGTGGTCCCCCAGTTATGGAAGACAAATCCATATTACTACAGACACAGGGCTCAGAGGCGCCTGGTCTGTAACCTGACTGCCTCCTCTCTAAGAGCTAGCTTTTATGGTACCAGAAGATGTCATGCGAGCTTCCAAAAGAAGGAAGCGACCAACTGAGCTATCCAGCTATGATGCCTGTGAACCAAAACACCAACCAAGAAAGCACGATAACCATGTGTGTGTAGTGTGAAGCATGATAACCATGTGTGTGTAGTGTGAAGCATGATAACCATATGTGTGTAGTATGAAGCATGATAACCATATGTGTGTAGTATGAAGCATGATAACCATGTGTGTGTAGTGTGAAGCATGATAACCATATGTGTGTAGTGTGAAGCATGATAACCATGTGTGTGTAGTATGAAGCATGATAACCATGTGTATCTAGTGTGAAGCATGATAACCATGTGTGTGTAGTGTGAAGCATGATAACCATATGTGTGTAGTATGAAGCATGATAACCATGTGTGTGTGGTAGTGACACACATACCTTGGAGGTAACTGACAGCTCTCTAATTGGAGAACTCAACAACAGGGAAACAATTCCTGGTACTGGAAATCTAGTCAGCTACTCAATGCCAATGACATCGTGAATCTTGGAGAAGAACACACAACCACCACTTCACTAAACCGACATAATCCATAAGTACAGTCTACATGTTTGTCCAGACACCCACAGATACCTGTAAAAAAGTCATAAGCGTTGCAGCTGGAGATGAACCTGCTCCTGCTTAAGATTCTCCCAGCTGTAGAACGCACACCCCTACCTTGGTCTTAATATTTTCTTCACATCAAAGTAAAGCCCGGACACATCACAGTTAGTGTGAACCCCTGGGGTCTCAGCCTTCAGTAGCTTTGGCTTCAAGGCCTCACACCTAGGAGAAGCAGAAGGTGGGGTTTTCCTCAATGCTACATTCCAGTCACCTATAGACTCTGAGCCCTTCCTTTGGGTGTTCACACAGGACTTACCTGCTCAAAGTGTTGTTCACGTCCTATGGAAAAAACAAAACCAAAAGGTGATTGTGTTTGCATCAGCAGCCTATGGAGTTTTCCACGTACATACCCTCTGAATACACTCCTCTCAAAGAAGAAATAAGAATCAGCTATCTTTCCATATAATAGACACCGAGGAATGTTTTACACACAGTTTGCCATAAAGGGGGAACCTGTCCCTCCATTGATGAAGCCTGTGGAGATGTGTACCTTACAATGCGGGCTGCTTAAATTAAAAACTACAAGCTGGGTTTGTTCTTCCTCTGGCAAGGACTGCTTCCAGTGACTACATTTCCTCCACAGAGAATCCTTGTTAGAAATAACTTGTAACCTAGTGGCCAATGCACACACAGCTCCCGAGACTGGGCTAAGCAGGTACCTACCACAGAGAAGTGAAGCCCAGAAGCCACATTCTCAACCCTAAGCGTAACCAGCAGCGCCAGCCGAGGAAGACGTCAGAGCTCCAGTTACTTATCTTAATGGGACAGATACATCAGACATGCAGCTGTAAGTTCTGCATTAGAGACCCTATAAACAAATCACTGAGTTGTCATTACTCTCTTACCTGTCTACACCGTCACCATCTGTCACTCGAAAGCATATTCTAAGAGTAAGTCTGACAGATACCTCAGCGAAAAAGCTAACGTGAGCATGATAGCAGGAACCGTCCCTCCCCCTTTTTGTAATTCCATGTTTTCCCAAAGTAAGTTATGCTTTCTAATTAACCTAAAGAGTCCTGTAGACTAGTGGAAGTCATCTGATGCTACTCGAACATGAACCCAAGTTCCCTGTACCAATATCACTGCCATCCTTGAGTGGAAACAGGCCTCGCCATTCTCCACGCTTCCTTCCCAAACCCCTCCTGCTCTCAGAGTCCCCTGCCTTCTTTCCTCACTTCAGCACACGCCCTCACCTGTTTCTGGGCTGAGCCCTGGCATTTGGCCTCCAGTTCCTGAGTTTGACACTGAACTCTCTCATATGTCTGCTGTAGATCAGCCTCGCTGTCCTTCAGCCACATCAGCGTCTGTTTTTCCTCCATTTCCAACCTCTTCAGATTAAGACTTCTCTTCTTCCTGTAGAAATCTCGGGAGACTCTTGAGGTTAGTCTTGACTGTTTGCCTACGATCCTCTACGGCATCCTGGAGTCAACAACAACACCAAACAAACAAACAAACAAACAAACTGCTCAAAGCGTGGACACGCATCTGTCTTTGAATTGACAAACAGACAAAATATAAGGAGGAAGCTTTGATGACATCCCAGTAATTGAAAGCAGCTCAAAATTTGGGAACTAATACTTCTATTGACGCAAAGCACCAGAAGTGGTCAATTTCAGAGACACAGAAATCACAGTGATTAGCAGACCCCGGGAGTCAGGAGGAATGGACGGTTTCTGTTTCAGTTTGAAGAGTAGGGACGTGTGCTGAAGGCGAATATGACAACAGCAACAGTGTTCTCAGTGTCCTCACCAATGGCAGCTAAGAACAAATTTAATGCCATATGTATAATGCCGCCCTAACCCCCAAAGCAGGCTCAGCTGCGCTGACCTGATGTAAGCTCGCAATAAATACCCAGCCACTGGAGCTGGGCAAGTGCCGAAAGTTCTTACCTGGGACTCAGAGGTTTAACTCCTCATTGATTTTCTTCTGGATCAACTAAGATATGGGAGAAAGGTGGGACAGAATCCTGGGAAATGTGAATTATAGAAGGAGGAATTCTTTATCTTTATCAGCTATAACAGGATACACATTTATTTTTCACATGTTCTGAAAGTTCGAGTTAAACATCCATATGTAAAGGAAGCAGAAGGAAGAAATGGAACTAGCTGTGGAAATCGACTGTGTAGTAATTGGTCTTTAGTTACTCGGCCAGGATGAATGGCCCAGGTACTATTTAATATATCAAGGCAGACTTGGCTGCCAAGATCTCCCAGGATCCCTTGGTCCCTACCAGCTGCAGGTATAGCTGGTATGTCCATTCCCTACTCTAAATTTCTCTAGCCCAGGGGTTGGGCTGCCCTCTGTATAATCCAGCCATTTTGGTTACCTGACTCTTTTTGTCTACCCTTTATTTTCCTGTTCCTCCCCTTCCCCATCTTCTCCCATGGCCTGGCTCAGGGTCATATTCATGCTGGACTCTCCCAGGTATCTTTGGCTATGTTCTTCCTCATATCCACAATAAACTTCTTCTACCATGCCTAGGAGCAAGGTCATGCCTTCTTTCTTTTAAAAAAATTATTTTAAAGTAATGGATAATTCAGATACTTCTAGAAAGAATGTACTTCAGACACATGGGCAGCCTCTTCAAGAAGCCATGGAAAATAAGCTGAAGCCCCACAAAATATCTGCAGCTGTAGTGTGCAGGTTTTTTTTTCTTTTAATAGCACAGTACATGTACTTTAGAAACCACATCAGTCTCTTTGACTGCTCTTGTTGTACTCAGCCTGGGGTGCACCTGCTGGATGAATTCTTTCAAAGGTTGGTGGTTTCTCACCCGGTGAAGCTAAGAGCTGGATTCGGACACACCACCAAGATCAGAAGGTTGGTGTCTGAGTGTTGGAACATGACCCGTGACTAAAGCTATAGAATAATAATTCTGTTGACTTGTGAGAAAACTCCAAGAAAACTGGACAAGCCTGATGACCTTAGCCCTGCAAGCTACAGGATTGTTCTTGAGCTGTACTTTCATGCTTCTCCCAGGGGTAGTAAACAGAAGCGGGTTTACTCCAGGTCACCCATGATCTTACTATTGTTATCATTCTCTTACTATTGTTAGATAGTATTTCCAGGCACAATGTGTCCTTGTGATTGTATACAGCTGGAATGTATGTGAACATGTAGAACACGAAGGCAGTGCTCTCTTCTTCAGGGCTCCCAGGTAGTGGCAGAGGACAGCTATCCCTGTATTTGTCCCGGTCTTCCTCTATGCCTGGACTCACTACGGAAAATCACTCAACACCATTGAACTCAAACTCTTACCTTCCAGGTACTTATTTGGCTTGTTATGAAATGGATCTGACCTTCAAGATTCTCTTGGAGTTCCCTCAATTTTGTCATGGTATTCTGGAGTCTTTCCTGAAGGAAAACTTTGAGTAAGTAAAATCAATTCTTACCAATCTTGTTTTCATTTTGGAACAGGGTCTAATGTGGCCCACGGTGATCTTGAACTCACTAAGTAGCCAAAGACGACCTTGTGCCTTCTAAGTGACAAGAAACAGACAACCACTACTGTGCCCTGCCTTCTGCAGTTTTGGCAAACACTGAACTTTTTGCAAGCTATGCAAGCACACAACCAACTGTGCTACATCCCTCACCCTCAGTTTGATTTTCCATTAGGCACCTAATATAAACTTCAGCACCCCAAAATGTGGTAAAATCACAATGAATAGCTATTGAGCTCTTCATACATCTCTCAGAGTGTATGTGGCACGTTATTGATTGCCTTAGCAATCCTGGGCAGTTGGTGGGCCGCTCAATATCTTTGCTGTGCTTTGGAAAACGAGGTTTAGAAAGGGGTCAAATAACTCGCCTCCAGAGGCATAATTGGGAGTCTCAGGAGTAAAATTGGGACTCCAGTGTCATTTGCCAAACCATGTCACTTGGGGAAAGTTGTTATAGTCATTTTCAGGGAAAGTTCATAAAACAGTGTGCTGAACCAAACATAGCCAATACTGAGATATTTGACACATTAGGGACTCTGTGTATCTTAGTTAGGGTTTCTATTGCTGTGAAGAGACACCATGACTAAGGCAACTCCTATAAAGAACAACATTAATTGGGGCTAGCTTACAGGTTCAGTGGCTCAATCAGTTATCATCAAGGTGGGAGAATGACAGCATCTAGATAGGAATGGGGACAGAGGAACTGAGAGCTCTACAATTTGTTTCCAAGGCAAACAGGAGAAGACTGGCTTTCGGCAGCTAGAATGAGGATCTGAAAGCCTATACCCACAATGACACACCTCCTCTAACAAGGCCACACCTCCTAATAGTGCCACTCCCTGGGCCAAGCATATTCAAACCACTACAGTATGTATTATGGGTAAGTTACAAAGGAAAGGACAGGATACTAATTGGAGTTATTAGAGTTTGGAGAGAAGAGGGGTATGGAGGATGGCATTGAGAAATCAACTTAAAGGGATTACTTTTTTTTTTCAAGCTAATCGCCCAAATCCCCAGATTGATTCTTAACATGGTTTCTTATATTTTCATTTAGAATAATATGAGGCTACCAGAAACTTCTGTAATGATAAAAGATTAAAAAACAATGACTCCTGTCCTCTGTAACTCCACAGGTGTGTATGCATTAACTTCCAAGAGATCTTCCAAAAGAGTCTGTGAGGGACTTAGAAAAACAAAATATTGCCTTTGCTATATGTCACATGCTGTTTTAAACTTTACCTCATTTAATATCCATAAAGCCAACGCAACTCCCAGCATGTGTTCTGTGGACTTGGATGCTTTCATGTCTGTGTATAGATAGAGATAACAAGATGGAAAAACTTTAAGCAAATTATCACAGTCATCCATCTGCCAAGCTCCAGGGCTAATTTTCACCCTAGCAGTCTAACTGTGACAGGTAACAGTCATCCTTTAAAAAAAAAAAAAAATCATTCAAATAGGAATTTCTGCATTGCCGGAGAAGGCTGAAGGAGAGGGAGGGCTGGGGGGCACTGATCCACCCTTATATAAGACATGGCCGTTTCGTGGAATAGAGCATAGGGAGCCCACTTAGTAAGTTCTCCTGAAGGCTGGAAGAATAGACTAGGATCAAGACAGCAGCCACATGTGGTGGTGCATGCCTGTGATCACAGCTCTTGGGGGCAGAGGCAGGCAGCTCTCTGTGAGTTCGAGGCCAGCTTGGACTAGACAGTGAGTATCAGGACAGCAGAGGCTATGTAGAAGACCCTATCTTAAAAATCACATCACATTAAAACAAAACTAAACCACCTCAAACCAGAAAGACTGACTGAGTCTCTCACTGTTTCAAAGCAGAAAGCCCTGTGCTCTCAAGGGAGGACCTATGAGTCATGGAAAACCTCCCACCACATAAGTCACCACAGGCATTTACTTTCAGATCTTTGAGTCTTCTGGAGTCTTGTTTGAACTTGTCCTCTCACACTCTTTCTTATGAAGATAATTTAAAATTTCCCCATGATGTTATTTTATAGTACTAGATCTTCTCGGTGCCTCTGGCTCTTTATTTTCTAAATAAACTTTCTAAATGGACATAGTAGGCACCACTTGATCTAGGATTAAGAGTTGGATGGGATAGGATGAGTCTGGGCTCAGCTTTGAAACGTTTTCTGTGCTGCCTTCTGCCTCTTCTACCTTTACAGCACTGCCTGACCTGGCAACAGTGATGAGAAAGTTCCTATGGTTTGACTTTGTGTGTGGAGTCTAACCTTCTACTACTATCTTGGTAGGTGGTGGTGGTGGTGGTGGTGGTGGTGTGTGTGTGTATAAAAGAGAGAGGTGTGCAGGAAGGAGAGATAGAGTTGCATGCATGCACATGTGTGGGAGTGCCCAAGCTTGTGTGCACACACAGAGGCAGAAGATAGTGGTTGTCCTTTTCTGTCTCTCATCTTATTCTTTTGAGGCAGTGTCTCCCTCTGAACTTGGAGGCTAAGCTGGTGGCCATCAAGTCCCATTGATCCTTCTGCGTTTGCTCCTTATAACACTAAGGTTTCAGATGAGGTATAGTCCGTGCTTTTTATGTGGGTGCTGGGGTCTGAACACTGGTCCTTATTGCAAAGAAATTCTCATACTTACAAAGATCGTTAGACTGGACACTTGTAGAGGAGCCCCATCCATAATTCTCACCTTGTTGTTCTGGTACACAGTTTTCACACTGACCAAGATGTGACCTTTGTGCAGATCTTTCCCACAACAGCACCAGCAGAGGAGCTGACCGTCATCTTCACAAAAGCGATTGAGCTTCTCTTCATGTTCCTCACACACCATGTCATGATCCTGCTCTTCCATCCCCTTGATCATATCAGTTATGGTTTCCAGCTCCATGTTGGGCCTGAGGTTCTCTAAACTAAATGGACTACCACACAGAGGGCAGCCCAACATCTTCCATCCTGTCTTTGGGCTGGTATGGCAATAATAGCTCCGTATGCAGGATTTGCAGTAGCTGTGCCCACAGTTGATGCTCACTGGGTGGGACATCATGCAGATGGAGCAAGAAGTGACCTTTCTTAACTTTACTGTGCTGAAGTCTGAGCCCATGGCTTTTCCTGAGAAGTAGCAATCAGAAGTAGAGAAATGATTTCCTCAGTGGTAGATGTACACCTCACTAAACTTAAATACAATCGACTGACAGATTCTGGCTTTAGAGGTTTGTAGTCTCTGGAAAAGAGAAACAGATTAGCATTGAGAAGATGTATAAATATCTCATCGTACTCACATTATAGCCACTATCCCATGTGGCCACTTACATTCAACCTAATAAAAGTTTAATGATTTTTAAGTACAGCTTCTCAGTTTTGTTGCTCACATTCCATTTCCCTAATTGCCACATGCACCTGGTGACTACATGATAACCCAAATATTGAACCATCCATTTTTGTCCAGTGTTCTCTTGTGCCAGGTGCTGAGAATGGCAGAGGCAAGACAGCTTCCTCTCAGCAGCTAAACTCAACTAGAGAGTACAAAAAGTTTCCAATTCCCGTGAGCTCAGGAATAGTGGGATAGCTGCCATTACTTATAACTGTTGGGGCATTCAACCCCTCTATCTAGCCAGATCTAGAGCAGCCAGATCTTCTCCTGGGTCGAGATGAGTGAGTCTGCCTGATACTCCCTTCTATGTATCTTCAGAAACCTCCTATATCTAACCCTGGGTCCTATATCCAGTGATCTAGCCTAGTCTGGCCACCCCGCCCATGCCATAACCAACCTTTAAGCTTCTACCAAGACCTTTCTGCCCTTGACCCATTGGTCCTTCCCACACCACATCCAACCTCCCTTCTCAGCCAGATCTTATATATTCTTCTCCATAACCTAGCCTGATAGGTTTTTCTGGGCCCAGATCTACCCCCAAACTCCAGGCTTGGACCAGAATACATATCTTGCACATCAGCCTGGTCCTATATGTCCATTTGACTTCATTTTACCTAAGCGGCAACCAACCGCTAGACCCAACATGACCCACATCAACCGCAACATTCTCTATCCATATCAGACATAGAAACTAACAAAAGAAGTCCACGTACCCAGATCCCATCACAAAAATATAAACACCATGAGAGACCAAGGCTGTGTCTCCCCTCCCCACCTCTAGAGAAACTCACTACACCTCTAGATATGTTTGCCAGTGACATTTTCCTAGATGAAACCTAGGATGTAGAGTTTTAAAGAACAATCATAAACCTTATTAAACAGTCCAAGGAGCTTTAAAAAATGAAGAGACTTCTCAATGAAGTTAAAGAGAATAAAAGCCTGAGTGGTGTTCAAGAGGACACAACATGGCTGAGGGAAATGACAGACAGTCCAGGGTTTCAGAACAGAATCCAGTAAGAGATAGGAAACTCTGAGGCTGACTCAAGGCAAGAATGAAGAGGGAACTGAAAAACCCAATAACCCTACTAGAAAACCCAAACAAACTCTTCCAAGTAGGACGAGTCAAGTATAAGATAGAACACCAGGATGTAAAGAGAAGGCAGAAGATCAAGAAGACATGACAAAAGCATATAAAAATAAAAACACAGAAAGGGACACACAGGAAGCGTAGGCCACCAAGAAACGACCAAACCTTCTAATTATAGAAGTAAATGAGGGAGAAGAAGCCAAGGTAGGTGGCATAGACCAGATGTGTCTTCAGTGTGATCATAGAAGAAAGTATTCCCAAACTAAGGAAAGACAGTCATATAGATGCAAGAATCACACAAACTACCAAAGAGACAAGATCAGAAAAGAAAATCCCCACAGTGCTATAGTTAAAACAAACAAACCAAAAGATGTATCAAAAGTCACAAAACACACACACACATACACACAAAGTCACATGTTAAAAAAAGAATCAAAACATTCCATTTCTCAATGAAAACTCTAAAAGACCATACCAGCCAACCTAGATCTATATATACAACAAACCTGCCTGCCATAGTTGGGGGGGGGGGGGACCTTCCATGATATAAGCAGCCTAAAATATGTACAGCAAACACATTAAACCTTAAGAAAATGTAGGAAGAAATATTTGGGGCTGAATAGAGGGGTGAGCACAGCCGAGAGGCTGACTGTACAAAGAAATACAAAGCTATAATTACTCAAAGCCAAAGTGTCACTAAGGACACAGAATCAGCACAACGACATCAGTCAATGCATACAGTGCAAGAACCTTAAATATTAATGGCTTCAGTTCTCCAAGGAAAAGATATAGGCTGGCTGAATGGATCAAGACACAGATCCTGTTTGTCTTTTGTCTTCAAGAACACATCATAGCTTTAAAGATAGGCTTTGCCTTAGTGAACTCCAATCAAATGGGACCAGGAGAGAAGCAGGTGTCCCTGTCATATCTGACAAAATAGATTGCAAACTTTATGACAGTTCAGAACTTCCTGGTGATCGGTGGAAGTTTCCAGTCAAGACTATCAAATTTACATCTTTTTAAACTCCTCTACCTCTAAAGATCACAAGGTTTCTTGAGAATAAAATAGACACAAACAGGAGGATGGCAAATATAACTGAGGTACTAAAACTGATCTGTTGGTGGGATTTCTTGTCTGTTATTTGAGACATGGCTTACCTACATAGCCCTGAGTGGAAAATCAATCAAATAAACAAACAACAAAAACCAAACCAAAGCAAACCAAAACCTCTCTATGCCTATCAGTCTGGTTTGGCACATGAGTTAATCTGTTTGTCTTTGCCTTTTGGCATTACATTTCTACTGCCATGGCTGGCCAAGGACTGGTTTATTCTGGTGCCGAGAGAACTGGGAAGAGGGCTGAAGATGGGAGAGGGAGAAAAACATCCCTGAAGAACCAGGGGTTCATGTCTCTTCTCTGGGTCAGAACCTGTTCCCAGAAGTTCAGCTGATGTGAACTCAGGGAGCGCCATGTCAGAACCTAGGCTATAGAGAAAGTGGGAAGGAGGCCAGACTTCAATGAGAACTATAGTTCTGCTATGCCCCAGGAGGACACTGACAACCAAAGGGAGCAGAAGGTTGTCTAAGGGCACACACACACACACACACACACACACACACACACACAGAGAGAGAGAGAGAGAGAGAGAGAGAGTTAAAACAAACATAAGTTCAACTGAATTTGCCAAACAGGCTGCCTTCTTTTTAAAGCCAAGTCACAGAGCCACAGGAGGATGTCTTCTGAAGGGATGATACTGACCCCATTGGTTATACTTGGGGCTTCTTGCAAGGGCCATTGCATTCCTGGCAAAGGGGCTCCCCTGACCACTTCAAAGACCCCAGCAGCCTGGGGTCTAATTTTCACTCACCTGTATTCTGGTGTTCTAAGGTTGCTTGTGCCATTTGAGAAACAAAGGCAGATGCCAGTGTAAGAGCTGCCGAAAGTCCTGAATCTTTCCAGAGCTGTAGGGGACAGGTCTCTGCTATCTGGGGACAACACTCTCCACTGAAGTCCCACCCCACATTTTAGTCACCAGTGTAACAACCTTCCCTCCAGCATGCACAGGCCCCCACATCTTCAGGAAGACAATCATGGATCCATTCCTGAGCACCTGCCACTTCCAGAAACCTAGGAATCTCTGCTGAGTTATTTGATGAGTGTAAGCATCATGGGAGGCCAGTGTATAGACAATGAAGTTGTTCTGGTCTTTTGAACCTTTTTGTTTTCAAAAGAGGGAGGGCAGGGCCAAAGGAATCTGCTGTAAAGTATTTCACACAAGAAACAAATTAGAGACAACATTCAAAAACTCTTCCCTGACTCAGCAGGCAAAGTGCAGAAGGGCAGGATATGCCTGGATGTGAGGTCTCTCTACTTTTACTTCCAAACCTCTTGAGACTCCAAAGGTTTCTAAAGTGTGTTGTTTCATTGGCATTTTGAGGCAGCTCATCGGTTCAAAACTGCTTTGGTGGCAGTGGAACAAAAGGAATGGTTGCCACAGTGGATAGCTGATGTAAAATTTCTCCAAGCCAGCCAGCTATGTTTCTCTGTCCTGCTGGGGTGTCACCTTTTCCTCCTTCCCACTTCTCTGCAGGATGCAAATAAGTTTCAATTACCACACACAGGACTACAGACCAGGGACCATCCTTATTCAAACAAGGCCTGACCATATTTGTAGTTGCAGGTTAATGGGGCAAGTCTACAGAGTCCTTTCCTTCCTTGCCTAAGTAATAACCATGTAGAATGGCTCAAAGAAGCAGGTAAAGGATGAGGGCATAGGATGGAGTATGAGTTACTTGGACTATGGAGCCAATAATCCTGATATTGACTCAGAGCTGGGTCCTTGAATTGCAAACAGTGTATGGAGTTCATCCTAACTCAGGTCAGAGGCGAAAACTTTAGACAGGTTCCTACCTTCCCACCTCAAACAGTAGACCCTTCGGCACTGTGAAGTCCTGCGACCATTATCACTGCTGAGGCACCGTGAGAAAGGAGGGGTCCCCAAGTCCTGGGTTCCAAGACGACCCTGTCAGATACCCATAGCGTTTGTTGTGTATTTGTGAGACTATACTCAATGGAAGAGACTAGAAGTTTGTGAGTGCCCAAACCAGCTACCACTACCCCAGAGGACACTAGCAACACAAAAGCCAAATGGAGTCTGTCTTGTCTCATGAGGAAGCAAGTGGTGTGAGTAACAGAACATAGGAGGGAGATTTTTCAGATGTCAGAGATATGCCTCCAAAGGTAAACACCCTTCTATGTCAGCTTGACACAAGCCAGAGTAATTTGAAAGAAGAGATCCTTAATGGAGAAAATGTCTCCACAAGGTCCAGCTGTAGGGCATTTTCTTTATTAGTGATTGATGGGGAGGGACCAGACCATTGTGGGCGGTGCCATCCCTGGGTTGAGCAGGCTGAACAAGTCAGGGGAAGCAAGCCAGTAAGCAGCTTACTTCCATGGCCTCTGCATCAGCTCCTGCCTCCAGGTTCCTGCCTGTTTGAGTTCCTATCCTGACTTCCTTCAGTGTTGAACTACAATGTAGTAGAAGTAGTTAGTCAAACAAATGCTCTCTTTCCCAAGTTGCTTTGGCCATGGTGCTTCATCACAGTAGTAGTAACTTTCACTTTGATAAACACCAATGGGAGTGTCTCCCATAGGGGAATTCAAGGGATTCAGCAGGGAAAGCTGGATGTGGTCCTCTGAGTTTGAGATGCCATTAGGTTATACAGTAGGGATGGAGAAGGGTCTTTAAACATCCCACTCAGAATGGAGTGTGCTCTCTGTGAGGAAGAGTCAATCCCAGATCGCCTTGATAAATTAGCCCTTGCCTGCTTGAAGATTCTCTTCTCCTAACAGTTTAAAACTGTAGCCCTCTGTTATTCTCAAGCATTCTCCCTTCCCTCCCCTACCTTTTGTTTGTTTTTAATTCTGTGGCACTTTCCACTGACTTTTTAATATGCAAGATCTACGTGGGTATGATTCTTTTTATGAGTAATATTTACACATGGATCACAAATGTCTATAACAGTTTCCAGCATATATGAAGTGAACGAGTAACCTTCAGACTAGCACATACCTGAAAAGGTGTGTACCTGATGCGTGTGTATGGGTAGTGTGCTCCGTGTGGTGATATATGCCGTGTACAGCATGTTACAGGTAATGTGTTAGCCATTGCTCTCATTTCCTTGACAACATACAGGTGTGGTCATCACTTGAGGGGAATGTACTGTGTGCATAGCAGAAAGCTCGTTTTCCTCATTTTGTTCAGTCCTGAGCCTCCAGCCCAAGGAATAGTGCCGCCCAAACTCAGGTGAGCCTTCCTTCCTCAGTCAAACTCTCGGGAAACACTCTCTTAGTAGTTTCCACAGTGTGGATAGGCACAGCTACATAGACCAGTCTAGGAAAAAAAGATCACGAAGTATGAATAATGTTAACAGTAGGAACCTACTGTAAACGTGGTTTGACTCCCTGAGAGCTGTTAGCCACTTTACGAGTCCCTGCTGTGTAAGAGACACTCCTGGCACCTGCTTTAGTACAATGAGCACTTTCTGGGTCCATTACAGATAAAAAGTGAGAGGAACACGACCCTTACGCCTTTCTATGGGAGAGCCAGATCGCTACAGATTTCTGATTATATTAGAGAGGTAAACATGGATTACTGACCTCTTCTCTCTGTTCCCTGTTTCCTCGGGTGCTGTGTTGGAGTTGTGATCCTGGGTTCCTGTTATGACGTTCAGGACTGAAGGGCTAGGGGTTTTAATAAAATTACAAACCTTACCATCGACTTACTGAGTTATCCCTTATGCACCCCCACACACCAACTAAGTAGATGAGGATGATCTTAAACATCTGGTCCTTCCATATCCACCTCTCAGATGCTGGGATTAGAGCCTCACACCACCTCGCCCAGCTAAAATAAAGCCACTCCCAAGCAACCAGGAAAAGATTTGAACCCCTGCCTTCTCATAATTAAGATTCACTAAGTAGCTGCATCTCACCGTCTCTCTCTCTCCCGATTTTATTCTGAAGTGGCCAAGACTCTGTGGTCAACCTCCTATAGAGGACAGTACCAGACAGGAGGCAGGGAACCAGGGTCTGAGAGGCCGCTAAATCATCCCCATCAGCTAGATAAGCAGTAGGGAACCAAGTCCAACTATCCGGAGAACCTCCAGAGCTCCAATTTAACACAAAGTCACACACAAAGTCTCACACAAAGTCTCAGTCTCTCTCTCTCTCTCTCCTCTCCCCCACCCCCCACATCTGTCAACTCAATATTAAAAACATAGGTTCTGCAAGGAAAGGATCGTGAGTTTATTTCTTGTGAAAATGTTTGGAGCCAGAAATCATGCTAACCCAAAGAAAAGGAAAACAGACCCAGAAACAAATAGCGCGTGTTTTCTCCTCTATGAAAACTAGATTTAACTTTGTTTGTGTTGGGGGCGGGGTGTGTGTGTGTGTGTGTGTGTGTGTGTGTGTGTGTGTGTGTGTGTGTGTGATTAAACCAGAAACGGGATTGATAAGGAAAAAAAAGGTTGTAGAATAGAGATGGGGAAATGAGAAGCAATGAGAGCCGTGACGGGAAGGCAGAGGGGGCTTATTTAGGGTCAGGAAAAGAACCAGCAAGTGGCAACCAGGAAAGATGTGATGAGATTATAGTATCCAGAAGTGTTGTAAAGAAACCCATTGCTTTGTTAAATATTGTGTAATAACTAAAAAAAGAAGCTTGCCATGTTATTTTGTTCCGGAAAAAAAAAAAAAAGGAAAGAAAGAAAGAAAGATCGTCTACTGAGATTTCACAGTAGAACTTCAGCTCTTTATGAGACGCGCTCTTCCCCTGAACTGCCAGCAGAGACGCCTTAGCCTCAGGCCACAGCACTGCCAGCGAGGTTTGATTTCTGACAATTCTGATTGGTCCGCTCAGACCCAGCGTCCAATCATCTGGAAGGAAGGACACTAAGCCTAGCGCCTGAGGCCAGGCAGATGTGACCGGATTCTCTATGCTGAGATTATCTGGAGTGGAGTTGATGGCTTTGGACGGACGTAGCAATTGGCCCCCTAGATGGAGGCGAGTAGAGGTTGGGCGGAGCCTAAATGTGATCCGCCCTTTCTGGGTCAGCCTTTACTGACTTTTCCTCTGAAAGACTAGTGGAATTCCAAGTTCACCTCCCAAATAATGTAATGGAACTGTGCGCACTGAACGCTCCCACTTTTAAACACGCCTGGCTTTTCAGTGAGACTTTTGGTTTCTTTAAAAATTTATATTATGTAAACACGCTTGTGTTTTGAATTCCAGGTGTGGCTGCCCAGATTATCCACAGCTGCAGACTTTTGACTTGCCCGTGCTCTGGCAGGGGTTTGACTCTGCTAGCTGCAAATAGTTTAATTCTGGGGACCATGAAGGCCAGAGGCCAGAGAGCTCTGAGGAATAGAGGGGGTGCTCTGAAGAAGACAGGGTTGTTCCTCCTGATGGTTCCGGTTCCTGCTGTTGCTGATGGTCCAGAAAAAAAAAAAAAAAAAGGAAAAGAAACAAACAATTGGAGATATCCTGACTAGTGGAAGATTGGACTTGCCCTAAGGAACTAATTCAACAGGAGGTGAGGTATTTTGAGGAGACCTACACCCCCTTCCTCTCTAACCTTTCTCTCCTACTGGTGTTGGAGTACGGGAAGGAATAAGGGTCCGAAGGGAGGTATATAAAAACCCAAATAAAATAGCTAAAACAAATATGCCAAGATGACTGTATCAGCTTCAGGGTGTTTAAAGAAAGAAAAGAAGTTGCCCTTATCCCAAGGCCGTGTCTCTCTGTGACTGTGTGTATTAAGATGTTTAAAAATTGGGCTTGGAAGTGACTCCTTGTTGCTAGCGAGGCTGAGGTGGCAGGATCATAGGTTCACAGCCCACTTAGTTAATTTAGGGAAAGCCTTTCTCAAAATATGGACACAAATACAATTTTACAGCTGCTGTCTTTGGAGTGTACTAATATACAAAAAAATAAAAATAAAAACTAGGACTGTAGCTCAGCAGTGAGGTCCGGGTTCAATGCCCGGTACTGTAAAGAAAGTACTGCATATTAAAGTTTTCTAAGTTTCAGATTTTTTACATTATTCAAATGATTTGTTTTTTTAAAAAGGAAAGGCAAATTAGTGTCTATCAAATGCTCTCTCCTACCAACCTATTTTATCTTTAATTTAATCTTTCCCACAGCGTTAATACTGGTTGTACATCAACGATGTAGATAGCACACATTTGAGTCCAAAGGCTAAGTCACACCGTGTTCTTTTGTTTTTTTTCCCACCACTGGAGTGGGCAGATCTGTGTGTGTCCCTACAAGGTGGAGTTGAGAGTTTCTCAGTCTCTGCCACTGTGATATTATGCTGTTTCATATTCCTGTGATCCAGAACGTTCTTTAGACAGAGGCAGGGTAGCTACGTTGGAAACAGACGTGACCTTTAAAGGAAAGGGCCCCCACTGTGATATTCAGATTCTCTGGTTGACATCCAGGAATTTCAACATAACGGACCAGACCACCCCCAGAAAATTGTGCGGGCTTGTCTGAGGAAACAGCTTAAAAGAGATTGTTCAACCTGCAAGCTGCACCGTTTACCTAGGCAGTCACTTCAAGGACAGAGTCCTTTGGATAAACTCAAGCACACCAGCACATACAACCTTGCTACTGTCTAAACTTAGTCACGGATTAGGCAATTCCGACCCCCTCCCCGTCACATTGATTGCTATTCCTAGGTTACTTGGAGAGGTTCCTCAGCCAATGCTGGCACCTCAACCTCTTTAAGCCTGCCTTGTCTTCCTTGTCTTACATTTTTGTTAGTAACAATTTTTGTCTCACTTTGCTGTACTGAGATTCTTTCTTGTGGATGTCAAGGAGCTGGAGCAGCTGAGTTAGGAGGGAGGAATCCCCCAAACTATACTGCCCAGGGCAACACTGACTTAGTGTTCTTCACGTCTGCTAACAAGGTCCTGCCCTGTTGCCACGTGGAGTTTATCTTAGTCTTGTAACTGCCCACTGGGTGTCTCTGTGGTATGCAGCCACCCCTTTCCTTCATTTCCACCCCTTCAATGAAAGCATTAATTCAAACAAGCCCTGGGGACTGGCAGGTGTTCCTGTATCTGCCCTTATTCCGAAGTGTAGCCATAGACCTTTCTATGCCTGGGAACTGGAAATTGAACTTGGTTCCTCACCCTGTCAAGTCAAACACTTTACCAACTGAGCTATCTCACCAGATCCCTCACGCACCATTGTTGGCATGATTATCTCAATATGCCAAGGCCCCAGTTCAGAGATAAATGCTGGACCTTGTATCATGGCAGGAAAGGGCAATAAAGTGACAGCAATATATTTGTTTCCAATGTCATTGTATGCTTAGTTGGCACGGCTTCCTTCCTCTTCCTTCTTGTCCTAACTAAGGTTTCCATTCCTGCAATGAAACACAATAACCAAAATGCAAGTTGGGGAGAAAGAGTTCATTTTGCTTTGCTCACCTCGAAGGAAGTCTGGACAGGATCTCAGACAGGGCAGAAACCTGGAGACAGGAGCTGTGCAGCAGCCATGGGGGAGTGCTGCTCACGGGCTTGCTCATCATAGCTTGCTGGGCCTGCTTTCTTATAGAACCCAGGACCACAGGGGTAGAGATGGTACCACTCACCTCCTCCCTCACTAATTAGAAAAACGCCTTACAACCAGATCTTATGCAGTCCTTCATTTTTCTCTTGAATACCCAGAACTCATTAAAGACATATGCATATCTAACACATTAAAACATTTACATAGAATATCCAAAACATTATATATAATACACATCACACATGAAAATAAAAAAAAATATATATATGCCACACAGAAAATAAAGATCGAAATTAGAACACTGTGCAGTTGGGCAGTAGTGGTGCACATCTTTAATCCTGGCAACTCAGGAGGCAGAGGAAGATGGATCTCTGACTTTAAAGCCAGCCTGGTCTACAAAATGAGTTCAAGAACAGTCAAAGTTACAAAGACACCCAGTCTCAAACACCTTAAAAAAAAGAGAGAGAGAGAGAGAGAGAGAGAGAGAGAGAGAGAGAAAGAAAAGAACACTGTATGCAATGCTGCTGGTTAAAAAATAAAATTCATTTTTCTACTATTTTAAAAACCACAATAGAGGCAATGGGAGAAATAGCTTAGTGGTTAAGAACACTTGTTCTTGCAGAGAACCCTGGGGGGTTGTTCCCTGCACCCACATGGTGGTTCATAATCATCTGTAATTCCACTTCCAGGACATGTACACAGTACACATACTTACATGTGGAAAAAAATCACTAACATTTAAAAAAACATATCTAAAACAAACAAACAAAGACCTAAAATTGAGCAAGAGAAACCCTCTGGGAAAAAAAAATCTAAACAAATATAATACAAGCAATCAACTCCCAGAAGGAATAGTAAAATAGCCAACAAACACAAACCCAACAAACATACATTTTGAGTTAAAAATAACTGAAATTATTCTACATCCTTCAGACTCTTCAAAAATGAATGAACCCACACTAAGCAGGGGAAGCTGAGGCAGACACTTCTGGAAGTCGAGCTGTTCTTAGAATGCTTAGAATACACTTGCTAAATGTAAAATATACTTTATAATTAGCAGTATGGGGTCCTATCTGTTGCATCAGATTCAGTTTAGTGTTTACCACAGATTAACAAATGGATGAACACAATACTTCAAGTGAAAGACTAAAAAAATTAACTAAAAAAAGTTAAAACAAAAACATTCAACTTTTTTGAAAAAAGAAAAAAAAAAAAACTAAACAACCCCCCCTCAAAAAAAAAAAAAAAAAAAAAAAAAAAAAGGCTCCACAACCAACAAATTGTTTTAAGACAGCCTCTGGCTGTATGGCCACTATCTTTGGCCTCCCGTGTACTTGAGGTAACAGGCCCATCCATGCCTTGGTCTCTTAAGTTTTGTTGAAAGAGAGCAAGAGCAGCAGTAACAACAAAGCTAAATTCAGGGCAAGAAAGACGGCTCAGAGTAAAAGGAACTTGCTACCTGATGAATTGAGTGAAGAAATCTCTTGAACTCAAGTAGTGGAAGAGAACCAATTTCAAGTTCAACACCCCCCACCTACCTCCTCCCCAGCTTACAGATAAGCACCCCACTCCCAACAAATTAAAAAACTTAACTCTTTGGAATAGGGGAGCTCAGCAATCAGTGTGTGGGTAGGAGGGGGCGGTAACCCTACCACTTGGGGAGGAAGGAGTATCATCAGTTCAAGGACAAAAGTGGCTCCGTATCTATTGCATTTAAACTGTCTTGACCACACCCCATAAGGTACTGGAGTCATGAGGACTGTTTAGGGAGACGTGTTTTCATCCTCCCGTGGGCAGCCGGCCAAGCCATCACACTACCATGCATTAGCTTACCCACACCTGTAGAGGGTAGTTTCGAACAGGGCCATCCACTATAACCACCCAGGTAAAGGCCATTTTTCACACGAAAGCCAGAAGGACCAAAGTTGTCAGTTTACTGGGGAAGGAGACTGCCCAACACCCAGGTCCCCTCCAAACTTCCACCTGTGCTCAGTTGAACGTTATAAGTGCCAAGCTCTTAAAAGAGTAAAGTAGGTGGCTCTGAAAAGAGCCGTTGGTTTAATGGGAGAAGCCTCCAACCACTCACTTCTTCTTGGGCGCCGCCTTCTTGGGCTTAACCGGGGTCTTGGGCTTAGTCACCTTTGCCTTGGCAGCCTTAGGCTTCACTGCCTTCGCCTTGGCAGGGCTCTTGGTTACCTTCTTGGCCTTAACCACCTTCGGCTTCTTTGGGCTCTTGGAAGCCTTCTTAGAGACTGCAGGCTTCTTGGGCTTCTTTGGAGTCTTGACGGCTTTCTTAGCCGCAGCCCCAGCAGTCTTCCTGGGCTTCTTAGCTGCCCCGGCTGCTTTCGCCTTTACTGACGCCTTGGTGGTGGTGCTCTTGGACTCTGCCTTCTTGTTGAGTTTGAAGGAGCCGGAGGCGCCGGTGCCCTTGGTCTGCACCAGGGTGCCCTTGCTCACCAGGCTCTTCAGCCCCAGCTTGATGCGGCTGTTTTTCTTCTCCACATCGTATCCCGCCGCCGCCAGCGCCTTCTTGAGGGCGGCCAGGGACATGCCGCTGCGCTCCTTGGAGGAAGAGACCGCTTGAATGATAAGTTCAGACATCGAAGGTCCAGCGGGCTTCTTCCGAGGAGCGGCAGCTTTCGCGGGCTTCTTGGTCTTCTTTGCAGCTGCAGGTTTCTCGGGCTCAACAGATGCAGCCTGAGCGACTGGCGCCGTCTCCGACATGGTTACTGGAGAATTATCTACAGCAATACCAAAGACGAAGAAAAGAAGTAGAAAGACAAGCGTCCTGCGCGGCGTATTTATAGAGCAGGGCCGGGCTGTGATTGGTGCACGCTAACGCCCGCCCCTTGTAACCTGAAGCCCCGCCCCCTCGTGCCCCTGAAGGTTTGCAAGATTTCAGAGCCTAATTCATTTGGGATTCCAGGGACCTGTCATGCTTCGGTTTTTGGCGCATAGAGGCGGCCTCAAAACTTCTCCGGCTGGCTGCTAGAGGTGGGATTTCAATCACAGCAGGGACATGTTGTACTCTCCTGCTTTGTCATCAGAAGGTGATGCCTATCAAAAAGTAGCTCAACTAGTAAAGAGTGGCTGTAAATTAGGCAATCAAAACCCAGAAAGCTAACCTGTAGGCCTTGTTTGCAGGCGTCAGTACTGATTCCTGGAAGTACTGAGAGCTATGTTAACGTTACCTTTTATATATTGTAGTTAAGGAAGAAACTTAGTGGTCTAAGGAGTGTCAGCTTACAACAGTGATTTCATATTGGCAGCCAGTAACAATACTAAGACTGAACTGCCATGACATGGCTTATTCAGGGATGTGCAAGTAAGAAATAGCTCTGGAAAAGTCTGTTTCTTTTAAAGAGTATAACAATGTAATCTTAAGATACAGTGACCATTTCCATTGTTTTTAGTAAAAAAATAATTTTCGAACGCATCCAGTGATCTCTGGCTAAGAGTACAAGAATATATTTTGAAAATCCAATCCCAAATGTAAGAACTCAGAGCTTCCATACAAGTTCAACTATTTAATGACAAAAAACTAAGAACAGCCCGAGTCAGACTTCTGTACCTTTATCCCCATGCTTCTCTCCATTTAGTGTGAGATGCAACAAAATGAAGACTTTCCACGCAAATGAGGATTTCTAAATCTGCTATATTAGTGGCTATTTACGAAAGGCAGTAAACCAATCAAAAGGTAGAATCTGGCCTACCCTCTTTCAATGCAAAAGTCACACTCTACATTTCAATACAGCAAGATTGTTCGGTATTCTTCAATGGCACCAAGTCCAGGCTGCGATGTGCTGGGAGGCCGAAGTGCTGTAGAAGATGGCAGTCACTGGAATTTTATCTCATTTTTCTGAAAACACGTACACATACAAAAAAAAAGTGCGGCCGCAGAGAACCTTAGCCCCAGATCACCAGCAACCTCAGTTCTTAAACGCGGACCAATCAGAGTCTTAAACGTCACAGACGACTAGGTTTTTTTCATCCAATCACTATTCTTTGTATACTATAAATAGTAGTTCTGAGCTCCCGTTCCCATGTTCAAAGCTCTCGAACCTTGACTGCTGTTTGTTATGGCTCGTACCAAGCAGACCGCTCGCAAGTCCACCGGCGGCAAGGCCCCGCGCAAGCAGCTGGCCACCAAGGCCGCCCGCAAGAGCGCCCCGGCCACCGGCGGCGTGAAGAAGCCGCACCGCTACCGGCCCGGCACCGTGGCGCTGCGCGAGATCCGACGCTACCAGAAGTCGACCGAGCTGCTGATCCGCAAGCTGCCGTTCCAGCGCCTGGTGCGCGAGATCGCGCAGGACTTCAAGACCGACCTGCGCTTCCAGAGCTCGGCCGTCATGGCCCTGCAGGAAGCCTGTGAGGCCTACCTGGTGGGTCTGTTTGAGGACACCAACCTGTGCGCCATCCACGCCAAGCGTGTCACCATCATGCCCAAGGACATCCAGCTGGCTCGCCGCATCCGCGGGGAGAGGGCTTAATTATTTTTTAAAGCTGTTAACCAAAGGCTCTTTTCAGAGCCACCCACTATTTCAAGTAAAATAGCTGTGACAAAGAGATTGGTTCATACCTGCGTGAACTGGGTTGGTGTGAAGCATGAACATATATAGCTATTTTTTTCATTCTTGCTTCTTAGAACTTGGTAGTTATGGCAGTAGAAACTCAGCCCAGACTTGGTTGCGCGGCTGCCCAGTGTGTCATTGTTTCATTGTCCCCGCCATTTTCTTTACTCAGTGTATGGCAAAAAGTTATCGTAGAATATGTGTACTTAGAAAGTATATTGCTATTATGGAACAGGAGACAAGGCTTGAGGGTCGTGTCTGATTTGCAGCCAGGTTTTCCGTTCTCAGCGCAGGAATCAAGGGGGCGTCTGTGATGTCACTTTTCCCGCTTTCCAGGCAACTCTGGGGCGGGGTTTGTGATATCACTTTCCCGCCGGCGGGCTTTAGGTTTATTCCAGGCATGTTTCTGGGGCGGGATTTGTGACGTCATATCCCGCCAGCGGGATTTCGTTTTTCTGGACACATCTTAAGGGCGGGGTTGGTGACGTCACTTTCCCGCCGACGGTTTTCTGTTCTGTGGTTCCGTTGTGGGCGGGAGATCAAGGCAGAGCAGCTATATAAAGGACTGACTCTCGGCTCTTACTTCTTTTCTTTGTGAGCCATGTCTGGACGCGGTAAGGGCGGGAAAGGCCTGGGCAAAGGCGGCGCCAAGCGCCACCGCAAAGTCCTGCGCGACAACATCCAGGGCATCACCAAGCCCGCCATCCGCCGCCTGGCCCGGCGCGGAGGAGTGAAGCGCATCTCCGGCCTGATCTACGAGGAGACCCGCGGGGTGCTGAAGGTGTTCCTGGAGAACGTGATCCGCGACGCCGTCACCTACACGGAGCACGCCAAGCGCAAGACCGTCACCGCCATGGACGTGGTCTACGCGCTCAAGCGCCAGGGCCGCACCCTCTACGGCTTCGGCGGTTAAGTCTCTATTCGTGTTTTCTTAACCAAAGGCCCTTCTCAGGGCCGCCCACCTTCTCTGAAAAAGCGTTGTAGTGCTGAACCACCCAATACTGCGTCCCAGAGAATATGGAGGAAAGTTGAGAAAATAAAAATTGTTCAGTTACGTGCAAGTACATTTTGCTTTATCTTAGTCCAGTGAGTTGAAGTGAAGGTGTTTTAAGCTTGCACCGTTTTCTTTTTGGACAGACTTCTTTACTAAGCTCTGCAACAAAAAAGTTTCTCTGAGGAATGCCGGGGTGAGAGATGGGAGGCAAGTTAAACATGGTTTTAGTCTAACTGAACATGTATATTAACTGCTTTTAAAATACATGCTCCTCATTTGCCAGGAACTAGTGTTTTTATTGCCACCCAAACACTGGGGAAATTTTCTCCGGACGGATTCAAATCAGGTGCAGTAGGGAAGTAAAAAAAGGTTTATGAGAAACTGAAATGTAAAAGTTACCATTGGCTTTCTATTTCCTTAATTTTTTTTTTTTTTAAAGTATGGGTATGTCTTAAAATTTAGCCAGGGTTGTTACACAAGATAAATGGCATTATATTGTGGAAATTTTACGCTGTGTTAGATATTGTAGCTCCTATCTCATGACCCCCTTTAGACCTTCACCATGTGGCTAAGGTTATTAAGGGCAGGTGTGTTCTTTGAATGGCTTCCTGTAGTTTGGTGGCTTTGTGTGTGTGTGTGTGTGTGTGTGTGTGTGTGTGTGTGTGTGTGTGTGTGCATTAGTTAGTGTAGGCACTTTGAGGAGTATCTGCTACAATTTTGATTTCAAGCAGTGTGAGAGCACAGATAAAGAGGGGATGTGAATTCATGACTGACTACTAGGAAAATAACTTCCTGGGATGCCCTAGACAATTTGATCCTTCACCTCCCAAGTTCTAGCATTACTGTTTACCACCACACCCAGCTTGGTGCCACGTTGTCCATTGTCTTTATTTTAGGCATCACTTATTAGGGAGAGATTTGACCCTCAGCCTGTTACTGGTAGCTAGGTCTGAGTGTCTCTCCCTGATTTGGGATTCCTGTTTTCCAACCGTGAATTTCTTGGAGAATAATGAACTATTCAGCGTAGCTTCGTTTTAAATTAATGAATAAAATTCATAGATACAGTCTGGGAAGTTTCAGGAATAGAGCAGAAGGAGAAAATGTGTTGTGTCTTGAGGGGGTTGATCATTTTATCCCTCCTGGAAATTCCTTCAGGAGGTACTTGTTTGTTATTATGAAGTGCCAGCTGCTCCTTGAGGTCAGCAGAAAACACTCTGAATTCTGAGCAGCAAATATAGTCGTGTAGATGCAGGTTTTTTATCTAGGATATCAGTAATCATGTTGGCCTTTTTTCAAAACATTCCTAACAGACAGATCTTGGTGGTGTCCACCTCTAACGTGGGAAGGAACCTCTCACTTCCCCTTATACCAACTGCCCTGCCATTCTTCATTGAGGGATTAGTGACAGCAACACCATAATTAACGCCTAGTGTGGCTTTAGCCTGGGGACATGCATGAAAGGATTCATGATGTGTTCAGTTTAAAACCCTTCATAAAGATCATGAATTTAAGATGAGATGGAGCTATATAGTAAGTTCCAGGCTAAGCTGATTTATTTATCGAGACAAAAGAAGTCAGTGACATGATTTATTTGGTGAAGTAGACCTTACTGTAAACTCGTGGACCTACTTGATGAAAGGAGAGACCCAATTTTCATAGGTTATCCTCTGACATTCATAAGTTGCTTTGGTATGTGTACACCAACACACACACACACACACACACACACACACACACACACAAAAGCACATAGATCAGAAAATAATTTTTAAAAGACAGTAGAAGAGTGACCAGAGGGGTCAGTGGTTAAGAGCTGATCTTCCAGAGGACCCACATTTGATTTCCAACCCCCACAATCTTGTCTCATAATCGCTTGTAAATGCAGTCCCAGGAGATCCAATTCCTACTTCTTGTCTCTGGGCACCAAGCATGAAAGTGATGCACAGACATACATGCAGGCAAACAATCCAAAACAATAAAAGTAACATCATAGAAAAAAAGTTAAACGAAAGGGTAAGTCAGTGCACACAGCAGAGGGGCCTATACAGAACTTTCTCTGCTTGGTTGTGGCGATCTATGTAATGTTGCACTAATATATTTGAGAAGTGATTTTCTTTGTTCTGTTACCATAGAAATTTCATGAACCGCTGCCACACTGGAACACAGAATTAAGGGTACCCTAAATCTGTGTTTCTGTATCAGTAGTTACATGAAGGAAATGAGGCTGAAAGCCATCTTTGTGGGGTAAAAGAATTTTAAGTAGAAGAAAAACAAATAAGCACAGGCTTTGACGCTGTGACTTTTGATTCATGTCAGAAACAGCAAAAATCAACCAAACCAAATAAGGAAAAACCATCATGAAAAAGTGATGAGGAAGTGGGTGCCGTAGCCCCACTCCCACCCCTACTCGAGCCTCTCATCTAACTTTTCCTGGGATTTGCCTTGAATGGCAAACTGGTCTGCTGTGAGGACTGGTTTTGTGTGCTGAAGCTCCAGGAAGGAAAGAGGCAGGAGTAGGCAAAAGGGAGGAAAGACTGTCTAATGTTAAAGTTTGGTCGACTTGGGAATTTTAAGATTATACAGGGTTAACTTTATTCCTTTTAAAATCCATTCATTCAACTCAGTGGAGGTGGTGCAGGTCCCCAGCACTTGGGAGGCAGAGGCAGGAAGATCTCTGAGGTTGAAGCCAGCTTGATCTACATAGTAAGTCCAGGACAGACAAAACTACACAGAGAAACCCTGTCCCAAATAAACACAAAAAGAAGGAGAAAAAAAAGAAAGAGGGGAAAGGAAAAAACAAAAAACAAACAAACAAAAAAGCTTGTGCAATTCATTGCTTATCCTGAATATCTTCATTTGTTTTTTTTTCCATTTGCTGACAGTCACTACTATGGTTTCCACCAATGAATTTGGGAAGCCCCTTTGCCTTAGAACTTTCTTCTGTAACTAGCAAAATGTCATGGAACACTCAAAGTAAACTATAGTAGTACCCAGGAGAACCTGACTGTGTTCCTGGGCCATGGACTCTCTCAATTCTATTTGAAGTGAGAACTGTGTTTTTAAGGCAGCAGTATTTATTGTGACTAGCACAGTGATTCAGAACTTTCTGAGCAGAGTGTTTAAGTTTAAACATTCTAATTCTGCTGGGATGTTGAATGTCAAGAATCTGCGACTATTACAGATTTTTGGCATTGTGACAAGATGGGCCTGGATTTTCAAGTAGGCCATCGAATTATACTGAACATTAGGTACTTTACAGTACACATTAGTTAAGAAGATGCAGATCTAAGGCGGATGAAAGGGTACAAGAACTGAACCAGAGTACGCAACATGCACTGGAGTAGAATCTCATTTGGGTCTCTCCATATGGCACAAAACATAACACTGACTTCAAATTGGCAGAGCCTTCTGAATCGATTTCTGGAATGCTGGATAGCAGCTGTTGGACAATTTGTAGTTAAACCTCCCTTTGGAAGTAAACCACAGGTTTCCTCTATTTCTAAAACTGCGCTTTATACTCTATTTCTAAAACTGCCCTTTTATAAACATTAACTATTTAGCCTATTGTCAAAACTCTTGGGTTATATATGACTTTCAACCTATGAACAAAGGATGAATCTCCCTTTGAGTATTATGTATTCACAACCTCACTTTACCTGACTGGTAGCTGTCCGTAATGGCGGCAGGGAGGCAAATGCACAGCTTTTTAAGGATGGAGTGGGTGGCCCTAAAAAGGGCCTTTTGCGACAGTGTAGTCAAGTGTTAGTGGCTTAACCACCGAAGCCGTAAAGGGTGCGGCCCTGGCGCTTGAGCGCGTAGACCACGTCCATGGCGGTGACGGTCTTGCGCTTGGCGTGCTCCGTGTAGGTGACGGCGTCGCGGATCACGTTCTCCAGGAACACCTTCAGCACCCCGCGGGTCTCCTCGTAGATCAGGCCGGAGATGCGCTTCACTCCTCCGCGCCGGGCCAGGCGGCGGATGGCGGGCTTGGTGATGCCCTGGATGTTGTCGCGCAGGACTTTGCGGTGGCGCTTGGCGCCGCCTTTGCCCAGGCCTTTCCCGCCCTTACCGCGTCCAGACATCACTGCGTATCTAGAGAGCCTTCAAGGAAGAAGCTGACTTACTAAGTGGTCTGTTTCTATTTATAGGCTCTTATCGGACCTGGTTGAGAACCTCAAGTGGGCGGGGACAAAAGGCTGCCAACGGCTTCTTTTGCTCCGCCCGTTTTAGGGCGGTGACCAAGGAGTCCATATACAGCTTATACAGACATTATGGAGTCCCAGAGGGTTTCCCCCAGATTTGAGTTTGCTGGCTTTAGTACAACTTATATTGTTCTGTAAGGATTTTAGCAAGGAGTTACCTTTTTATGGCTCAGTACCTGAAAGAATTAAATTCCACTCTCAAATATTTAGGTTTAAAGTATTAAAAGAAAAAAGCCAGGTGTCAAAAGAACATGTGGTTATTGTTTCCTAAATGTGAAAATTAAAATTCAAATGTGAAAGATGTCTTAAGAAGTAAAGAATAAAACATTTTTAATAGGAATTGAAACAATTGGTACAAGTAGAATTGTGTTTAAAAGAGCCCTTTTCGGCATAGCCCAAGCCTTTTTGCCTTGTCAGATAGTTGCACTTGGCTCTTCCCTGGGCGATTCTTTGTGTAATCTATTCATTGCTGCATTGATTACCATGTTTTTAATTAGAGCAGTAAAACCGCTTGATGCTTGTTTTCTATTTCCCGTATCTATACAGTGCATTTTCTCATTCAAAGGGACGGAATTGATAGATATGTGAGCTGGAAATTTTCTGTACCCCCTTTACACAGATTTTTATACTGTGTATACTTTATACATTTACTGGTAATGCTGCCCATGTTTTGTGAGAGCTGGACTGGGTCATGGGTTAGAAGAGATTTTTTCCAAAGAAGTACTACAGAAATATTTTTTACCTGTTTCTATGTGTGCTGGGTTGTTTCATGCCAACTTGACACAAGCTAGAGCGGTCATAGAGGATGAACGTTAGTTGAGATAATGCCTCCATAAGATCAGGAGTAGGCAAGTCTGTAGGGGATTTCTTAATTAGTGCCTGATGAAGGACCAGCCCAGCCCGTGTGGGTGGTGCCATTCCTGGGCTGGTGGGCCTGGGTTCTACAGGAAAACAGACTAAGCAGGCCAAGGGAGAGCAAGCCTGTCTGTCAGCAACACCGGCCAAGGTCTGTGCTTCTGGTCCTGCCTCCAGGTTCCTTCCGTGGTTGAGTTCCTGTCCTTATTTCCGTACTGTGAACCAAATAAACAAACCCTTTCCTGCCTAAGTTGCTTTGGAAAATGGTGTTCTATCACAGCAATAGAAACCCCAAATGAACACCACTGTGATGCTCACTGGAAGTATTTCTCGATCAAACTATTATTTCCAACATGATCACTATCATCCGGTGTGTACTAGAGTACTCTTAATTACAGCGTGGAATGAATATGACGGATCCTGTTTTGTATTTCATGGCTGACGCTTAAGAACTATTTGAACAATTCTTCAGCTCCTTTCCCCACAGTGTATCAGCAGTCAGAATGCGGCGGCCCCCAGACGTGCGGCAGTACAGCTCAGGGCATAAATTCCTGCTCACTTTCCCCCATATGTCTAATTTTCCTGACGCTGCATACTCAGGAAGTTCCTTCCACTGGTG
>NC_137975.1:74142267-74178196 GCF_963924665.1 Micromys minutus | reverse complement strand
TTCCTTTATTCCAGAAGAGTCTTGCTATGCAACCCTAGATGGAATATGTAATTCTCTGGTCTCAGTCTGCTCAGAGCCAAGTGGCAGGCATGTGCCACTGTATGATTTTACTGTGGACCCGAACCTTGACTTCCTCGTTGTCTCTAAGAGCCTCCAACTTTAATACAAATCCCCATTTAAAAAACAAACAAACAAACAAAAAAACCAAAAACCTGTTGTCTTCAAGAGTACTAGCTGTAAAATTTATTCTGTGCCTAACATCACTCTGTGTGTGCTACCTGAAGGACAGTAATCATATTTATGGTGGATCTTGGAACAACCAATATCTAAGGCATATTATCTGTTCAAATATATCTATATATATTTGATAAAGGTAAACTTCAGACTTAGAACCTCCATCTGGGCACAAGGATGTATTTGGTGAAATTATTTTTTATATAACTTACAGGACAAGGCTACTAAAGAAATTATTTTTAAAGCACTGTGTTATTCCAAATGGAGTAGGGAGAGGCAAGTGTGGGAGGCTATGGGAGAACACTGAAGAAAGATTAACATGATTGGAGCAAAATTTGAAATTCACTTGGCCCGTACTGCCTGGTGGCTTGGCCCACAAGATTCTCATTCAGCCTTCTGCTGAAGAAGGTTGTCTTAGTCAGGGTTTCTATTTCTGCACAATCATCATGACCAAGAAGAAACCTGGGAAGGAAAGGGTTTATTCAGCTTACACTTCCACACTGCTGTTCATCACCAAAGGAAGTCAGGACTGGAACTCAAGCAGGTCAGGAAGCAGGAACTGTTGCAGAGGCCATGGAGGGATGTTACTTACTGACTTGCTTCCCCTGGCTTGCTCAGCCTGCTTTCTTATAGAACCCAGGTATACCAGCCCAGGGATGGCTCCACCCACAATGGGCTGGGCCAGGGATGGCTCCACCCACAATGGGCTGGGCCCTCCCCCCTTGATCACTAGTTGAGAAAATGCCTTACAGCTGGATCTCATGAAGGCATTTCCTCAACTGAAGCTCCTTTCTCTGTGATAACTCCAACTTGTGTCAAGTTGACACAAAACCAGGCAGTGTAAAGGTTTTGTTTTGTCTTTGGTTCCCCCCCTCCCGGTTCTAGGGAGAGTTCTTGAACCATACTGTTTTTTCTTGTTAAGAACGACCACAGCAAGAAACAAAGATTTTAAATACTTGGTGATAATTGATAAACTGAGCAGATTCTTTGTAATTAATTGATGCCAAGTAAGATGTAATTTCAGAAGCCAGTTTGGGTTACTTAAGAATTTAAATCTATATTTAAAAACACATAATATATGGCTTAGAAAAACTGAAACTATACATTGGAATACATTCTAATGATCATCTTAAAAGATAGATGGTAGTGACTTCATTTTCAAATGAAGAGATGATTCCTCTCAGATGGCACAAGGCCCTCATGACAGGACTGGAGCCTGAGCAAGCTTCCCACCAGAGACTCCCACGTGCAGCTGGATTATCACGGGGGACTCTGAACGGAGATTCAAGTATTCATTACTGATTTATGACTTATTTATTAGATATTGCCAGATTCATTTTTTACTTATGTATTAGATATTGTGAAATTCTATGAAAGCCTCAAATAAATGAAGACTGTATGTAGAACCTATTTTTTAAATGCATGGTTCTGGTAGGGATGCTGAGGCAAGAAGAGCCAGACTATTTGAAAACTGCTTATCGGATTCTTACAGAGGAAATGACAAGTTCACTCCCTTCAGCCCACTGTACTCTACACACTGCTTTCTTACAGAGGGAAGTAATGTATTAAAAAGTTACACTGGGGACATGAAAGCAAGCACAGCTAAAACCAAATATTTAAATACTGAGTATTCAAGAGACACCATCACCGTGAGACACCATGTGTGGATGGTGGGTGGTTGCCAGGCCAACAGTCTACAGCAGCCTCTCAGAAATCAAATACCTGGACATAGACCTTCCTTCCTTTGTTCCTTTTGCTGATTAGCTATGCTAAGCACGTGTGGTGCCCTTTGACCTCTACCCCAGTCTCTTCTAATTTTGAGACAAGGCCTTACTAGACTATGAAGGCTATCTGTGAACTCATCCTGTAACAAAAGGGAAGTTCAAACTTGTGATCCTGCTGCCTCACTAGGGCTATGGAGGAACATCAGAGAGTACAAACACTTAACATACTATTTTTGTAAGCGGGTTTTATGTTATTGTTGTATTTGTTACTAATATCCCTGTAACACATAGCCACACAAATCACCTATTCTAGTTAAAACTTGCGAATTTTGTTCTCTGTTCCCATTCCCAATATTGGCAGTGTTATAGGTAAGAAAATAGTGAAAAGGGGCTGGGAGCCAATGTCTGTAATGAGAGGTTGTCATCCTTGAGGGGACCCTATAGTTTAATTTTCAGAAATATGGGGCAAAAACCAAAACAAGTATTCTATTTCTTGAAATATTCAATTATGTCAGTTATTGTACTTGAGACACTACAGCAAATTACCTACTCTCCAGCACCTACGTGAAAACAGGAAAATATTTAAAATTGTTACAAGGAGAGTAAGAGCAAAAACAGAGTGCACACTTTGCACTGTTAAGGTACCAGAACAAAGGGTGGAGCCCAATATGTGAACCCAGAACTGGAGTGAGAACTATGTAACAGGACAGCGCCAGAAACGCTGCAGGTAAACAATGAAGGCAGGACATCTTGACTTTTGAGTACTTGGCGATTTCATTATCGGACTTTCTCAGTTTAAAGGTAGTACAATGTTGAATAAAGGGATAAAGCATCTGAAATCTGAACAGGCAGGACATAGCCTGGTATATAACAGGTTTTTTACTAAACTGTCTTTGTACACAGTAATGTCTCTGTAAGAATGTCAACAGCTGATTTCACAGAAATTTTAAGTGGCTCTGAAAAGAGCCTTTGGGTCCCACTTTGCACTCACTTGGTGATTAATTAAGCCCGCTCCCCGCGGATACGGCGAGCCAGCTGGATGTCCTTGGGCATGATGGTGACACGCTTGGCGTGGATGGCGCACAGGTTGGTGTCCTCAAACAGACCCACCAGGTAGGCCTCGCTCGCCTCCTGCAGGGCCATGACGGCCGAGCTCTGGAAGCGCAGGTCGGTCTTGAAGTCCTGCGCGATCTCGCGCACCAGGCGCTGGAACGGCAGCTTGCGGATCAGCAGCTCGGTCGACTTCTGGTAGCGCCGGATCTCGCGCAGCGCCACGGTGCCGGGCCGGTAGCGGTGCGGCTTCTTCACGCCGCCGGTGGCCGGGGCGCTCTTGCGGGCGGCCTTGGTGGCCAGCTGCTTGCGCGGGGCCTTGCCGCCGGTGGACTTGCGAGCGGTCTGCTTGGTACGCGCCATTGCCTTAGGAAGGAATTGACAGAGGACACAACTGAACAGGGTCAGTCGCTGTCCATCTTTTATACAATCAGACTCTCCGCTATTGGACCGCAGCACATTCAAAGGGGCCCGCGCATCGTTGGGATTGGTCCGCTTCTGCTCCTAAAGCCTCATTAGAATACACCTTCAGGACACACAAACTATCCACCTCTCCCATCTTTGTTTCTTTTACGCTGTAGTCTGTATTACTGTGGACAAGTTTTATATGAGTACCTAGACACCAAATTGGCTCGGGCCTAGAAAAACTAAATTTAGATAAGCAAACAAATAAACCGAAATTTAATCTAGGAAGCTTCTGTGAATTTCTCAAAAGATAGTTTAGATGAGAATACAGCTCAACACTTGCAAAACAAAATGTTTGGAGCCCGATACCTATTCAAAAAGGCAACTTACACTAGTGAAAACCAGCCGAGAATGGAACCTCAACTTTGAGGGGAGGTAACCTTAAGTACTGTTGTGCTGCAGAAAATTGAGAGGTATACACATGTGTAACAAACATGGTACCCAAACTTATTAGGTGTACAAGTTGCACTTAATGTTTGGCCCCCAGATTTATCATGTATATGTATAAAAGTTGCACTTATGGGAAGGTTTCACCTATACAGTAAACGTAAGCGTGGTAAAATTTACGGTGTGGAACAAGTTACTAAAAAAAGATAAGGCTGTTGGTAACGATACGCAGTGGCAGCTCATTCCTTGGAAAATGTAGGTGGCTCTGAAAAGAGCCTTTGTTTCGGAGAACTGTGCGTCAGGCTATGAAAACATAAGTCCGACAGCTTATTTGCCCTTGGCCTTGTGGTGGCTCTCGGTCTTCTTGGGCAGCAGCACGGCCTGGATGTTGGGCAGGACGCCGCCCTGCGCGATGGTGACGCGGCCCAGCAGCTTGTTGAGCTCCTCGTCGTTGCGGATGGCCAGCTGCAGGTGGCGCGGGATGATGCGCGTCTTCTTGTTGTCGCGGGCCGCGTTGCCCGCCAGCTCCAGGATCTCGGCCGTCAGGTACTCCAGCACGGCCGCCAGGTACACCGGGGCGCCGGCGCCCACGCGCTCCGAGTAGTTGCCCTTGCGGAGCAGCCGGTGCACGCGGCCCACGGGGAACTGCAGGCCGGCCCGGGACGAGCGGGTCTTGGCCTTGGCGCGAGCCTTGCCGCCCTGTTTGCCGCGTCCAGACATAACTGCTTATAGTAAATTATCAAAAAAGAAAAAGTAGATCAGCAGTAAGTCTTAAGGTCGAACAACAAGTATTTATACTAACTGGAGGTATTCAGTTTCTGGTTCTCCCATTGGTTACTAAAATCACCCAATACACAATAAGTATTTGATCTCCTCATTTGCATATGGCGCTGAGGTTTTCTTTTTCTTTTCTGTCATTTTTATTTTTCAGATTTTACTTTAACAAATATAAAAGTATAGGTTCTATGGTTATACCTCTGGTTGCCATAATTGATAGTCAAGAAATTTTTTTTACTTCCTTTTCCAGCTTTTCTTTAAATACAAATAACTGAGGTTTTTTTTTTTTTTTTTTTTTTTTTTTTCCCAGGTCTTGGTACATTCTTAAAAACTCTCAAATACAGAGCATGAGTGTTTCTGAGCTGTTCTGTGTTGTGGAGTCACTGGTCATTTTTCAGGGTTTAGAGTTGTGGTTTTGTGACAAGCAAAGACAGTGCAGAGCTTCCCACACCATGTATTCCTGATAAGGCCATTTCAGGTTTACTGAGAATTCAATCATGATGTAGAATCTCATAGGATATTACCAAGCTATGTTTTATGAACCAGAGGTCAAGATCGTCCTGCTAACCTAGCTTCTATAAAACTACTTGTTACTAACAACAACAACAACAACAACAACAGAATCCTCCCTCTGGCAGCAGAGCTACCAGTTTGTGGGTCTTACTTCCAGAAATAAATAATGTAATTGGCTACAAACTGTGTCAGACTGGTCGTCTTTGGTGGGCTCCTCGTAACAGATTATGAACATATTTTTCATGTTCTATGCCAGGCTTCCTCTTAGCTCCACAAATCTTGTGGCAGATCTCAAAGGAAAAGTAAATGCATGGAAACCATTCTGTACTATGGCTGAAGTGTCCTCACACTGCCTGGAACATGGAGACCGAGGAAAAGGAGAGCATGTCCCATCACTGACCAAGGAGGAGCTGCAATACCTGTGTCCGGTGCGAGCCTGAAGTATGTGCACCTGAAGCCATTGATGTCCTGGTGACTGGAGAAAACAGGAAACATCTACACGTGACCTTATCCAAATGGCCAGAAAGCAATGATGAAATATCTGTACTCAAGGAGAAAACATCATTTCTTTGGTCCAAGGCCCGCCAGAAGGAACGAGACTAAGGATTCAGCTGCTCCTGGAAACCTAGGCCATCCTATCCCCTAATGCTCTTGTTTTTTTTTTTCTTTTTCACTCAACATAAAAAAACATTTTAACCATTTTCTAAATTCCCTGTTACTTCCCCTTCTACTTCTTGTGCCTAGCCAGATGCTAAGTGGAAAGGCAGCAACCCATCTCCTGACTCAGTGTCTGATGATGTTGGTCTATGACATAGGAGAGAACAACGTAGATACATGAGCAGTGTGGGGGCATCACGAGAAACATGGTGTAAACCACTGGATGCTTAATCTATGTCAAAATCCAGTGGAATCGGGGTGGTTCTGTGGTGTTATCTTCACAGAGTTAACCACGTAAGCAAGTTAAATAAAAGATTATTACAGAGGTGCTCGGTTGTATTAAACAAAGAACAGACAGCAATGTCTAGTGTTAACATTCGTCCTTCCTGTAATGAACAGTCCCTGCTTCGGCTTATAGAAGGGATTTGTCAAAACTGAGCACTTTTCTGAGGGTGTATCTTCAGGCAACTAAGGGGGATTTCACAAAAAAAGGCCTTGTGTCTGGCACTGCTATTTTCAGAATTATTTGCAAAACCTGATTATTTCCATCAATGGAGACAAAAAAATAGGAAAATCATGAAATCATGAAGGAAGAAATGTCGTAAACACTTCTCGCCGATGAATAGCAGTGATGAGACACTTTCCCTGTGGAAAAGATTCAGAAGATTAACAGTACGGAAGCTCTGGAAAGCAAGATGGCACTTCGGATGAATGGAACTAACCCTTTGGAAAGGCAACTACAGAAGAAGTATGGAAACATCCCGTGCATATCATGGAATCTGGAAACCCCACAACTCTTATTCCCAATACGGTGTTTTCAGAGCTACAGTGAGAAGTTTCACACTGTATTCTCACTATTTATAGACTGTCTGGATTTGAAAGTGCTGGTACTCTCCTGTACTTTAACTAATGAGCAGGTGGCATAATTTTAGGAACTGACAATGAAAAACCTTGACAACACATTCACTCACATGTGACTTAAGCATTCAGAACAAAGCAAAAGCAAAACTGAGAAAAAAACAAACATAGAATAAACAATCTAAACCAAAAACAGAAACAAAAATAAAGACAAACGAACAACCACTGCTGGGAATGTGAGTGGGAAAGGCTTACACAGCATGCCTTAAGTGGAATGGAGGTTCCACACTGCAGCAAGCTCTGGGAGGGCTGAGAAAGTCCCATTATCACAGCTCTCGAAAGGTAAAGTAAGAAGACCCAAAGTTTCATGTCATTCTAAGCGGCATAAAAATCTTATCTTCTGCATTTAATTGCAAATACGTTGAAAGACGCTGAAGGCAGATTTGAGAACCCTTCATCTTCCTGACTATAAATTAGCCAGAGTAACTCGGACATTCTCAGCTCCTGTTTATAGATTTTGCTTCATCAGAGAAAGAACAGTCTGGACTTTCTGCCACCTATTTCTTTGAAGACCTTCCTTATTTTTTCAATATTTGTTATTGTTTCTTCCTATATGGCATGATCTTATGTAAAACATCAAGTCTTCATGTCTTTTCATGTGAAAGGAACAGAAAATAAAAAAGGGAAAGGTATGAAGACAACAGAAAAAATAATACCTAATTTGAGATACCAGTTCACGAATGGTGAGAGTATTAACTGATTTTCCTCCAAATGGCAACTCCTGAGGTAAGTAAAGTTTCAGTTACTGCATGCTTTTTTTTTTTTTTTTTTTTTTTTTTTTTTTTTTTTTTTGCTGTCAGGGTGCTCACACATACACACACACACACACACACACACACACACACACACACACACACAAATGTTTCTAAGACAAGAATTTCAACCATGTTATTTTTGTGTGTGCTAAGCCCCAGCTGTCCTGGAATTTTCTCTATAGGAATGGGTGGGCTCAAATTGAAGAAATTCACCAGCCTGTCTCCCAAGATTAAAGGAATGTATCACCACTGCCAAGCATTCTAACAGCTCTTGAAGCCTTGGCCTATCCTTTTCAAAAGCCTCGCTTTCATATTCAAGTAATCAGAAGCCAATAAGAAAGCAGGGTGAAGTACTGTATCATGGATAAAATATTTAAAAACACGTTCAAAAAAATTCCGAAAAACGTTATTTTCTCCTGTCACCAAGCATTCTCAGAGCCAGTTAAAAAAAAAGAAAATGCAAACTTAAGGCAGTAACTCTTTTGCCCCATCTGGCTCGCACTTCCTGTCCTAGCCTAAATGCTGGAGTCACTGACTCTTGGTCAACCTTTACCAGGTTTTTGTTTTCTCTTTTGTTGTTTTAGCAATTACTTTGGAAGCCTTGTCAAATCAACAGTGGTTTACAAAAAAGCTAAATGGCTCCATGTATTTTTAACTCTTCTGTGTTCCACACACCCAAGGTGAATGTCCTACCCTGAATGTAGGATCAAGACTTCAACTTTACAGCAGGGGCCTAAACCTTTTAAGGAATAAACTACAGGCCAACTCCTTCAGAGATAGCACTGTGCGCATGCAGTAAGTATAATGCCCTTACACTAGGCCATAACCAACTGGAAAAATACCTAAAGGTAAGAATAAGAGTTCAACTCTGTTCAGAAATGTGAGTGGCTCTGAAAAGAGCCTTTGGGTTCGGTGTGAGTTGCAGGAACTCACTTGGAGCTGGTGTACTTGGTGACCGCCTTGGTGCCCTCGGACACCGCGTGCTTGGCCAGCTCCCCGGGCAGCAGCAGGCGCACGGCCGTCTGGATCTCCCGGGACGTGATGGTCGAGCGCTTGTTGTAATGCGCCAGGCGCGACGCCTCGCCCGCGATGCGCTCGAAGATGTCGTTCACGAACGAGTTCATGATGCCCATGGCCTTGGACGAGATGCCCGTGTCGGGGTGCACTTGCTTCAGCACCTTGTACACGTACACCGAGTAGCTCTCCTTGCGGCTGCGCTTGCGCTTCTTGCCGTCCTTCTTCTGGGCCTTAGAAATCGCTTTCTTAGACCCCTTTTTAGGAGCTGGGGCAGATTTAGAAGGTTCAGGCATTTTTGTCAAAAGTAAGCACTAGAGGGTCAAAAGGTAGGAAAGCAAAGTTGACGCATAGTATTTATACTCTTCCAATTCAAATGAGGGCGCAAGTGCTCTTACTTTTGATTGGATAAGAATAATGCCCTAAAAGGGATAAGCTTTTATGCAAATAAGGAAGCTGAAATCGCATCTCCCATTGGACAATAGAAGGAGATTTTGACCAATAAGGTTGCCATTATTCCGACTTACTCGGAAAACATTTAGTACTTGCAAAGAATAGTTCCCCATCTTATTTCTGTCCCTTTCTTAATATCCGGACGTGGGAAACAGGGCGGCAAGGCTCGCGCCAAGGCCAAGACCCGCTCGTCCCGGGCCGGCCTGCAGTTCCCCGTGGGCCGCGTGCACCGGCTGCTCCGCAAGGGCAACTACTCGGAGCGCGTGGGCGCCGGCGCCCCGGTGTACCTGGCGGCCGTGCTGGAGTACCTGACGGCCGAGATCCTGGAGCTGGCGGGCAACGCGGCCCGCGACAACAAGAAGACGCGCATCATCCCGCGCCACCTGCAGCTGGCCATCCGCAACGACGAGGAGCTCAACAAGCTGCTGGGCCGCGTCACCATCGCGCAGGGCGGCGTCCTGCCCAACATCCAGGCCGTGCTGCTGCCCAAGAAGACCGAGAGCCACCACAAGGCCAAGGGCAAATAAAATCGGCACCAACTCAATGTCAACATATCTAAAGACTCTTTTAAGAGCCATTCACCTTTTCACAAGATGACCTTGCGATGCAAAACTTCGGTGTCCCTCCACTTTTTGTAGAAATGAAATTACACAAACGCTGCCCTTGTAATATGTTTATAATGAAAGTCCAGTTTACTATGAAGCAAAAGTACATTTTTAAGTATTAGGAAATTGGTAGTTTTAAAAATACCCACCCAAGGTCATTTTCATATTTGCCTTAAAAGATCAAGAATGTTAGGATTGTTAGATTTACTTCACCCGACTCCCAAGTTAAAAGCCTTTAAGCTTTGTACCCTTGTGACACAATAAAAACACGAAGCTACAAATGCACGCATTAGCGTTAACCTGCTCAGCCTTTTAATTTCCGCAGATGGGAAACCCGACTGTGATTCCAAAGGTAGACAAAACTACATTACAAAAAAAAAAAAAAAAAAAAAAAACCCAATTCAAAAAGAAAAATGTGAAGACAAAACATAACTTGAGACTGTCAGAAGATTTAGCCAATCAGATACTCTGAAAGCTACCAATCACGAAGGAGATTTACCAACCAATGAATTTGTGGCGCGCGACTTTCGAAAGGTTGCAAGGCCAATCAAAATGTTTCTAAGTATATTTAAAGGAAAGATTTCTTTTTTTTCCCTAACAGTTATCACTCTCTCCTCACGAGGATGGCGCGTACCAAGCAGACCGCTCGCAAGTCCACCGGCGGCAAGGCCCCGCGCAAGCAGCTGGCCACCAAGGCCGCCCGCAAGAGCGCCCCGGCCACCGGCGGCGTGAAGAAGCCGCACCGCTACCGGCCCGGCACCGTGGCGCTGCGCGAGATCCGACGCTACCAGAAGTCGACCGAGCTGCTGATCCGCAAGCTGCCGTTCCAGCGCCTGGTGCGCGAGATCGCGCAGGACTTCAAGACCGACCTGCGCTTCCAGAGCTCGGCCGTCATGGCCCTGCAGGAGGCGAGCGAGGCCTACCTGGTGGGTCTGTTTGAGGACACCAACCTGTGCGCCATCCACGCCAAGCGTGTCACCATCATGCCCAAGGACATCCAGCTGGCCCGCCGCATCCGCGGGGAGAGGGCTTAAAGTGTTTTGGTTCCCGTTTTTCAAAAAGGCTCTTTTAAGAGCCACCAAAAGTTTCATGTAAAGCTGCTGTGCGCTGTAAGACAAGTCTAGGACACCAGAAAAGGGCATCAGTAATCGTTAGAGATGGTTCTGAGCCACCACTTGGTTGCTGGGATTTGAATTCAGGGACTTTAGGAAGTCAGTGTTCTTAACCGAGCCATTTTTAATAGCTCTTATCCAAGCATGTAAATTTAGCCTTATTTTCTTTATGTTCCTGTTAACTGACATAACTTGATAAAGAGAGCCTTGTAGTTTTCTATGCACTGGAAATTCCCCCTTTAGTAAAATTGATCTTATTTTCCACCACTATATCTATTCCTGGAGCTGATCAGTTTTAGTTGTTTCATTTGGGTTTTTAGTATAAAAAGTTTTTATTGTATAATGAAGTTTCGTGAAAATTATTAAGTTGTAGAAGATGATAATACTGATTCCTAGACCAGAAAGCAAATTGATCCTTAGTGTTCCCAAGTCTCCATTATTAATCTCTAAACTGGGAGAAATAATACCACCCTCAATGTGCTATGCAACACTGTTAGGAAACATAAAAGCTACTATGGCTGGCTTGCCACAAAACAGTGTACAGGAAATACCAGCTCTGTTAACTTCCATCAGCCCTGAACCCCTGCTCTCTTCCAAAGGCCTCTAATGGTGTAATACCGCGTGTCTGGCTTGTAATGGAAAAAATGTCACCTCGATGTTGGTTGTGTTGGCACGAGGTTCTTTAACCTGTAATCAGAATACATTTTCCTTACAGAACAATCTCCATTCTTAGACCTGGAAAAGGACCAGTGACTGCCAATGGATGTAGAGATGGCAAGGACATTAGACCTTATTCAGAGAACAAGGTATCAACAAGGCTTGAGCTTCTGTCTCAGACTAGTTTTCACCAACTGGGTCATCAGAAGCGTTAACCACACTTTGTTGGGCTACATAATTCATTCAAACTTCCTCCCCCTTTGTTTATCTTTGAGTTTTATTCTGTTCTGTGAACTCTGAACTTTTAAATATAGTTTCCCCCCCCCCCCCCTTTTTCTCCTATTCATCTTATCTTTATCATTGGTCATGAGTTACTCAAGAGTGGAGGGAGAGTTCTTGCTGAAAATTTCATTCACATAATCAAGCTGAGAAAAGAACTTGTGTTAAACAGATCAATTTTTAGGTTCAAGATTAATGGCTGCTCAGACCTAAGCTGGTCACTTAATGGAGCATTTGTGCTGGGAGGGGAAGAAAAAAAGTAAAGAACTTAAAAAAAAAAATAAAAAGAGGGGAAATATAATGTTGCATCTAAAGACTGTGAATGGGTTAGAATTTTATCTCTCAAATAATTAAAAAAAAAAGTATTTTATATAAAAGTATAGATGGAGACTGAAGATATCGCCATTTGCCCAGCATACATGAGTCCCTTAGTTTCACCTCTAGTACCAAAGTAAGAGAAAAATAAAAAAGAAAAAGAGTCTAATAAGTATGTTTACACAACATTACCTATATCCAGATCAATTTTAAATATCCAATCCCAATAAAACGAAATCCAAAGAAGCAATGAATGAAAATTAGAAAATTAATTATCTTTTTTTGGGATCCTCCTTCACATGTCTAATCTTGGAGTGCTGAAATCAAATAAATGTGTAGAATTAAAAATATCTGAAGGTGCACGGTAGTGAATAGCTTGAATAGTGTTACTATATTGAGCTTTCTTATTATCATTTTATTATTGTTGTTGCTATTGTTAATGATTTACTGGTGATGGAACTCAAAGTCTACAGCTGAGGCACATGCCCATATCCTCAGTCTTACTTTAAAGACTATTTGTGGTTTTATTTGAAATGAAAAGTTTGTTGGCTGGGTGGTTGGTTATTGTGTTTGTGGTTGTTGTTTGTATGTGTCTGTTGTTTTTGTTTTGTTTTGACAGTCTCTCTACATAGCACTGGCTGCTTTGGAACTCACTACATTCACCAGCGTGACCTTGAACTCTCAGAGATAACCCTGTGGCCTTTTCCAGAGTGAAAGGATTAAAGGCCACCACACTCAACAGATTTTGTTTTAGTTTTTTGTTTGTTTGTTTGTTTGTTTTTTCTTATTTTTTTTCCAACAAGATTTTGCTCTATTGTCCAGTTCTTCCATTTATTTATTTATTATTGTCCAGGATCCTTCCACTTTACCTCTCTGGGCGCTGGCATTACAAACATGCCACCACACCCTGAGCTAGATTCAGGATCACAATTAGATCTCCCGGTTGCTACAACTTGATTCAGTTCTCTTCAGTGAGGTATTTCCAGTGACAAGGGTTTATTTCACATGGCTTCGGGAGGAAATGGAAAAACTCAGAAAGAAGGGATGCAAATATGATCGGGTTCTCCTTCCTGTGGCTCAGAAGACAAGCCCCAGTCACCTGACATCAGGTGACCACTGCTCCTACAACTCAGTATCCTCTTTTAATGTTTAATTACTTTATATTTTATTCTAGGCCCAGCCTCGTTTAGAACTCATTAAACCAGGCTCACGAAGAACTCACAGAGTCCAACAATCGATCAGACATTCTGTCTTCATAATTTTAGTATATAACTTATTAAAAATACACAATTTCAAACAATCTCATCCAAAACAAAGATGTAGGGTAAATGTCTGAGATAATTCTAAACTTGTATTTATCTATATTCTCTCCACAGCCACAGGTGACTAACTGAACATTAGAAATAGCATATTCTGGACTAAGATGCACTACAAGTGCAAAATACAGATATCACAAAGATGTATTATAAAAGACAACTATATAGACTATTACTCATTTAATATTCATTTTACATTGAAGGACAACATTTTGGATGTAGTGGATTTAAAATGAATTTTACGGTTTTTTTTTTCTCCTTATGAATACTACTTTAAAATTTTAAAGTTACATATGTGCCTATATCTGCTCTCACCTTATATATCAATGGACAGACCTATTATAAAATTCTTAATTCATTTGTGCAGAGATTGCTTCAATAACTAAGTGGAGGTAATGGGTCCAGTTTGTGGGATATTCCTAAAGATATCAAATTTCATAAAATATTATTGCCAACAACAAATAAAGATGTTTCTAGAGTTAAAAATATTGGGACATGTTTGGAGAAAATGTAAAGATCTATAGGTAGATAACACAAATGCCTGGTTAGAAGGAAAAACATAGTTTTTTTTTAACATAAGAAAACTGCTAGCCCCACAGATTTGCTTTAAGACAATCTCAATAAAAATACCAAGCTTTCCTCTGAGTGATGGGACACTAGACAGTTATCTTCAAATACATACAAAGTTGCCAGAGCAAATGAAGGTACCATTTCAGTGGTAGATCAACTGCTTGCACGGTCAGTCTCCTTAACAACTAATTGACTATTAAAATATAAAGGGAATGCCTTGAAAGATTTTGATAACAGGAATGGAGGTGTTCCAGGACTGATGGGGGGGGGGTTAGTATTGTCTAACAATAAAGTCTAATTTTACCTTAGAAACTACCAAAAGATCCAGACAGAAACTTGAAGTTTAGGTTCTCCAAGGAATTTGGCAAACATGAAATAAAAGCTGGCAAAAATTGAGGCAGAGTTCATAGATGGTCTGAGGGCATGGAGTTGGGAAGATGGGTATATTTACTATACTTTGCCCTAAAATAGCTGTTGGTTTATTTTTAAACTGAGGACTCAAAACCTAGAAAACGGGAGATTTTCCTTTCTGATCTGGCTTTCCCAGGTTAAACATTTAGGGCGCAGAAATAAAGACTGGGTCCACTGAGAAATTTTCTGCTGTACGTCTCCAAAAGGCATCACACATCACACACTATGGGGAACACCAGAAATATGATCCAGGCTGCAATAAGCAGCAAACTCAATGTCCCTATCTAGGAGAAAGACTGCGGGTATGAAAGAATCCAACACTGAATGGAAACTAAAGGCTTTTATTAGAAGCGTAGATATAGCCAATTTAACATTTGACTGTACAAAGAATTACCAAGAAACCTCAGTATGTATGAGAGGTTTAGTGATGACACACACATATAACTTAAGCGCTTCGGGAAGTTAAAGGCAATGTTAATCTACAACTATCTTGCATCAAAATAAGGCAAAATAGTAATGAACTTTACCAAAGAAAAAAAATGGCTGACCAAGGTTGTGACGCAGTTCAATCCACCGTTCCATCGTCGTAGCAAACAAACCGAAAGTACCAGAATCATCCCAGACCCAGGTCCATCTGGACCGAGGTCAGAAGTTCCGGCAGCCATCCTATAAATGTCCTTAATTTAAGGAACTCGTTCTTTGGCACCAGCACCCGACCTTCTCCCAAGCTAAGGTTAACACCCACAGGAGACACCAAGTCCCGGATGCGTTTCTACACGTAGGAAGCGCGAACTTCGGGATGGCACCCAATCATACCAAAGACTAAAGCCTTGGGCGGGAGTGAGCCAACCCACAAGGAAGGCGGAACTTTCAAACCCTCTTGCAGTCCAATGCAAAGGGGCTGCTCCGCTGTTGACAGCAGTGGGAGGGTGCAGCACTTCCTGAACCGCCCAGCAGCAGTGCTTGGGTGGAGTTCCAGTATACTCTGCATAATAGTTGTACAAATGTCACAGCTCTTAAAGAGGGAGTGGTGGCTCTGAAAAGAGCCTTTTGGATTGGAAAGGAGACAGCCTACTTTTTCTTGGCTGCAACCTTCTTGGCCTTCACAACCTTGGGCTTGGCAGCCTTCGGTCTTCCGACCTTAGATGGAGTCTTGACCTTCTTAGGCTTGGCAACCTTCGCTTTCTTCGGGCTCTTGGCCACTTTCTTGGCACCAGCAGCCGCCGCGGGCTTCTTCGCTTTCTTCGGGGTCTTCTTGGCGGCCTTCTTGGGTGTGGCAGCACCGGTCGCCTTCTTGGGCTTCTTGGCTGCGCCCGCAGGCTTCTTCGCCTTGGCAGCGCCTGCCTTCTTAGCTTTGGGCTTGGTCTCCCCAGAAGCCGCCTTCTTGTTGAGTTTGAAGGAGCCGGAGGCGCCGGTGCCCTTGGTCTGCACCAGGATGCCCTTGCTCACCAGGCTCTTCAGCCCCAACTTGATGCGGCTGTTTTTCTTCTCCACATCGTATCCCGCCGCCGCCAGCGCCTTCTTGAGCGCGGCCAGGGATACGCCGCTGCGCTCCTTGGAGGCGGCCACAGCCTTGGTGATGAGCTCGGACACCGGGGGTCCGGACGCCTTACGACGCACCCCGGCGGGCTTCTTCGCACTCTTCTTCTTGGCAGGCGCTTTCTCCGCGGGGGGCGCAGCAGCAGGGGCGGCAGGAGCGGTTTCCGACATGATGACTCTCTGGAAGTCAGGAACTAATGGCAATACACCGATGGAGTAGCACTGGCCCGGCCGCTGTATATATAGAGCGCAGGCGCGCGCTGATTGGTGCTCCGGCGGCCAGGCTGGCTGGCAAGCTCTGAGCAGCCGCGCTGCGCCCAACTTGTGTTTGTTACACTTCACAAAAAGGAGAAAATATTAAAATGTCGGGCACCAAATCTCTCGAGTTTGGTCGGTAAAGGTTCCGAGAAGCCTCAGGCTTCAGAATATATGTTTATTTTTTCCTCATCCCTAAAGACTAGGAGCCTAGGAGTCCCTAATTCCCCCAACTCCAAAGGAAGTCCGGGGCAGATAGAGACCACTTTCTGTTTTTCTTCTAAATTACCTGGTCGCTCCTTTGCCCTGGAAAGTTCTTCTTCTCAGGGATTATAGAGCACATGCTTCCCTTGATTTAAGAACAAAAATGAAACGATTTCCGCCTAAATTTTCACGATTATTCTGTTTCTTCGCAAGGGAAGTAACACAAGTCCTTGGTGACTTCTGAGTACAGACCCACCACAACCATGGACAAGGACTGGGATTTACACTATAAAACAGTTGGGGCAAGTTGAGAGGGGGTTCGTAGGCCTTGGGAGTGTATCATGTAGTGGGGGGCTTAGGACTTTAATACCTGATTTAAAGACACTGACTTTAAAATGTTTTTCACTGGTGGGGGCGGGGCACTCTTTTCACTCCTGTGAAGGGAAACAGTGGGCTGTATTTTTTTAAGCTTCTGGTTCCCCTCTGAGTTTTGCAAGGTAGGGGGGCTAGCTCTGAAAGATTAAAGATAGTAAGAAGGGAAAGGAACCCCAGAAGTCAGTCTGAGAACCTCCTGGCCCAAAATGACAATTGAGTCTTTGAAAGATCTGTTTCTAAAACAACGAGCGAATATTTGCTTCTGTTGCTGCAATACATATAGAAATTTCAGCGTATGAAAATTCTAATCTAGAAAATAGCTTGTCTTGGTACAGGAGGACCTTCTAGACTTGGAGACTATAAGGTGCAGATGTAAGTGAAGTAAAGCCACTGGCTTTACAAAAGGTCAAGTTTGACTTAGATTTGACCAAGCTAAAGATCTGAAATAGAAAATGTAGCAAATTTTAACAGAAAAATAAGAGACAACATAAATATAAATTATCGTGTCATTAGTAGCGGACAGCTGTATGTCACTTCCTCTCAGTTCCTCTGAGTGTGGCAATCTGTATTCTGGTCAGGTTTGCTTTGTTAGCTTACGGCTTTGAGCTTCATATTCCAGCCTTTAACTCCAATAATTACAGCGTGGTTTTGTTGTTAGAGAAAATGCAAGGTAAACTCTCTGCTAGTATAATTAATCCATAAGGTCAAAGGAAGTTCCCCTGATTTTATCAGAAATCTCTGTTCAAGTAGATGTCTATGTGAAAACGTGGTGAGGTTGTCAGCGTTAAAGGTGTGGCAACTTCAGGTTATCCAGATTGAGTTCAGGGATGTTTGTGAAACAAAGCATATTGTCTAAGACTGAGAATGCTCCCGGGGTTTGACATAATAACATTAGCTTAGCACTTGCAAACAGTATCTCCTAGGCTTGTGTCATCTCGGTATTAACAGCCTAATGGGATTAGGGATGGGTGAATTGCTGGCAGTAAAACCATTTTAAGAGTCGCCTTCCTGTGTGGATTTCATAATGGGAACTACAAAGCTTTATTCAAAGTACACACCTGAAGCATCTTCAACATACCAATATGATTTAATGAGATAAATAAGAACATGTCACCTTGCTCTAGTCATGTGGGAGATGAATGAATGCTAGCTGCCCATCTCCCCCAGAAAAATAACTCTCCATTTTCCTCACTCCCCCTTCATTGTAAATTGTTGAATATCTTTAAATCCTAGATTTGTTAATTTGAGTCTTGTGGTTTATTTACTTATGATAGCCCTTCAGTCTGAATCCATCAAATCTGAGCTCCTTAGATGCAATTAGTTAATAAAGTTTGCATGATGTAAATGCAAGGTCATTGTTTGCAGTAGAAAAGATAACCCTGAAAATATAACTATATCTGTGTTGTACAATAATAAGTTGTATCTCTAATTTTTTTAGTCTTCATTCAGCACTAATTCCTTCTCTGAGTAAATACACATTTTATCTTCCTATATTCTTCTTTGAAATAAATTGTCATCCAGCTCGCTTACTCACAAATGAGTTCAATCACTCTTCGACATATATGTGAGCTTACCACATGTAGCATTTATATATGAGTCATATTTTTAATAGTTTGAGGATTATGTGCTGATGCTTGATTAGTCAGACCGTCCAAAGGGCATCCAGTCAGAATCCTCAGCTGTCACACTCCGCGATGGGAACCATAAAATGCGGAGCATCGACTTTAAAACAACCTGAGACTTAGTAAGTGTCCAATGGAGTCCTATTCATATGTGCTCCAAGCAAAAGTTTAGGTTGAGCATGTGACCTTTAGATCCAATATGTCCGGATAGCCACCGATGAAACGAGGGCACGGATGAAGCACTCTGATGACGTCATGGGATCTTGTAGATTTGTTTGGTGAAGGCTGCAGATAGATAAGGATTTGTCATGCCATGTCTTTAGGCTACGTTGCCATGGCGAGCAGAATTGAATATAGAGAGGACATGCAGAGGAAGCTGGAGACAGAAAAGTTTAACAGCAAGACACACTCAATAGGAGGATGAGTGTTTAGGACAAGTTTAAGGGACAGGACTTTTCCACCTTTTCCATTTCTGACCTCCACCATGCCAGATTGGGTTGGCTAAAGCCACTTTTCCAGGTTACTAGTATAGATTCCAACTTGGAGTGATTGAAACCTGCATTTTCCTAACTCTTCAAGGGATGATGTTAAAAGCCAAAACCACATTATTAGCAATGCCTGCCTCAGAATAAGTGATAACTGGTCCATTGTGAGACAGCTAATGTTGGCAGCACAAGTAAAAAATATACAAGGATGTCAGGAGGTTTAGGGCTTTCTAGTCTGCTGACTCACCTCAGTCTCACAAATAACGTCTACAAATAACATCCAGCAGAGTTTCTCTTATTTTCACAGTGTCTCTGGGCAAATGTCCTCCGCTACAATATTTTCCCCATTGATACCTGGGTACATGGAGGGCTGAGATCTTTTGCACATTTATAACCCAGTTGCACATATGAATGCAAAGAAAAACCAACATACACCATAGCAGCAAAGCATAAGGAAGGGACATAATGCAAAAGGAGAATTATAAAAGGAGACACAGTGCAAAACTGGAATTGGCGAGAGAGCCTGGGACACGCCTCTTTCTTTCCTTCCCATCTTTTTTTCAAAAGGCTTTAAAGCATTTGGACAGTCGTGACCATACACACTCTTTATACCTCCTCAATCTAAGTTTACAATGAAAGCACACAAGGAAGGTAAGTTAGACACTCGCCTTGGGCATTGCCAAGGCGTCAGCTCACACACGGTTGTTTTGTAGAAAATATATAGCTAAATGTACTGACATTACTTTGTCGTCCAGACCACAAACATGAGGTGGACGCACTGCAGCAGACACCCTGTGAGCGTTCATTTATGCACAGAGCACCTGCGTGAACATAAACAACAATCAACCAAGGAGAGAAGCTCTTCTCAAGGCCAAGAGCCTGTGAGGACAGACACGGACTAGCATTCCAGGGCAAGAACTCTTGATGGGAAGCAAGAGTCTGAAAGAGAAGAAAATGATAAGAGGCCAATGTATGGGCTAAACCTTTTCCTTAAGTGATTAATGATGCATATGTGAAATTATAAGATTCACAGAGAACTGCTTAACCCCGGGGCATAAAAAGGCAGGAGGGTCATAAATTCAAGACAGAGTTCAAGGCCAGTCTAGGCCATGTGAAACCTGTCTCTAAAAGAAACAAACAAGAACAGCTTAGAGCAGGAGTCTTCAAACTCTTAACTGTCAAGCCCTTTTCTACTCCAATAATCTAGTAAGTCATCTGAAAATCTTTTAAGATACTAAATCTGTTGTATGGACCTTTTAACTATTGAAGTTAGGTATTAAATTCAGTAATCGACAGCCATGATTTGTTTAATAATCTTTTAAGATAAAAACTTAATCAAATGCTATTATAATTATATGTTATTCATATGTAGGCTATGTATTCTACACTACAGATTTCTATTTCATGTAGAAAGAAACCATATAGCATCAGATGGGAAGTTCTTAAGCATTAACCCATTCAGAAAGCCATACGACACTGACCCCAGACAGTTGTGTGTGTTGGAGATTGCAACTTACTGGTGAGGACAGTGATTGGGAGGCATAGCTTTGAAGCAAGCAGTCTTGGTTTTAATTCCACTTCCTTTGTTCACGTGCTAGGGACGTTGCTCAGTTCGTGAGCAACGACTGACACTTTGAAGATAGTGAGGATGACATAGCCAGTGCTCTCCTTCAAGCTCCGCAGTGTGCTCACTCAGTCACTGAATAGTTATTCCCACTAGATCCTCTGCTGTGGGCGTGATACTGAGAAAGGTTGTCCCTTCCTGACTTTGAAGAGATTGGTGAGAATAGATCACAACTGACGAATAGATGAGAGTAGACCTGTTTCCCTCTTTCTAATTACTTGTATTTCCCAGATATATATCCCAAAGGCCCAAGGACCCAGGTGTAATAAGCAGAAATGGTACTGAGCCATCACAGATGGGAAGAAGTGGCGTGTGTGTGTGTGTGTGTGTGTGTGTGTGTGTGTGTGTGTGTGAAGGCGCCTGCATGCCTGTGTGCATTTACACAAGTGTAAACAATTGTGGCTATGCATTGGAGGACCAGGAGATGAGTAAATGACGCAAGTCTATGACTCTGCACATAAGGGTCTGTCCCAAGTGTCATCCAGAACCCCATTCCATGTCCACTTTGCAAGCCTGTGAAGACCCTCATGCAATCGCTCTGTCCCTGCTTCCTCCATTCCAGACAGGTCATACTCTTGATCACAAGAGGTTATGGCTGGTTAATTCATGAAAAGACCGTGATATTTTTCACCCCACATGCACTCCCACATTAGTCTCACTCTGCTTACATTAAACAGAACTTCTGATGTGACCAAATCCTTATCAAATTAACTGGCCTAAGATCTGTAGCAGTCAAATATATGAAACGTACTCTTCATGACTGATAGGAATAGTCGTGTTTTCTTTATAATTTTACAAAACGAAGGAGCATTGTCTACTACTCAAGAGCCTGTATACTCTGGATTAGCTGAATTAAATTCAGCTTTGCTGTTTTCCAGCTGCTTAGTCTCAGATGAGCTAATTAACCTGCCCATGCTTCAATTTCCTCATTTGAAAGGTTTCAATAATAAATTACATGTTTTATAGGTGGTTATGGGATTTGTAAATCAATGCATATTTATGATATATAACATATTTCAGATGGACATACAAAAAAATTAACTTACAATATTGTTCATAAACACCTGTGTACAAACTAGTGCCCATCCCTTACTATGCTGATGTGAGTGTCATTAAGGCTCAAAAACAACTAAGTGAATACTAGTCAAAACAAGCCTTTCCAGCACTGTGGTCATCCCAGCAAACAGCATCCTACCTAGTGTTCTCACTACAATCCCAGCCTTAATATTTCAGCAAAGGAAAACTCAAAACTCAGACTTCTCCAACACAGAGTAGCAGTCTTAGCATCTCATGCCTCCAGCACCAGATACACTTCAAAGAGGTATAAACTTGTCAACTGAAACCAAGAGAGGTTTCACACCCCTTTAATGCCAGCAGTCAGGAAACAGAGACATCCAGATCTCTGAGTTCCAGGCCAACATGTTTGCCTTAGTGAGTCCAGGCCAGCCAATACTTACATGGAGATTTTCTCTAAACATAGATAATAGGTGATAGATAGATAGATAGATAGATAGATAGATACATACATACATACATACATACATACATACATACATACATACATACATACATAGATAGCTAGCTCTAGGTACGATATTTCATATTTGTAATCCCAGACGCTGGAGACTAATGCAAGAGGATTCTCCAAACTTGGAGAACAGTTTGGACTACATCATGAGATAGATCATCAACTGAACCAAGTTTGAATTAGATAAGACTTTCAAATTTTTATACGTAAACTGCACAAAGCAAAACCACATCCCTACCAATTAATTACTTGCCATACTATGTAGTTTAAGACATGTTTTCACCCCTGTGAATACATGTAAATGTGAAGTTTGTATCTTCTAGGAATCACGGGCCTTTACAACATTTGATGCTGTTTGCCTTAGCAGACACTAGATGGCAGTCCAAAACAACACTGCTACCTTAGACGCCATTCAAATTTCTATTGGCCTAGATAAGCATTAATCTTTGGCTATCCTCATATTTTTCCATCCCTTTGAGAATTTATTGACACCGTTTGTTAGGTAATCATTACAAAGAACTGGAAATCCATGATATGTAGTCTCTCCACTGGCAGGAACATGCAAAGAAGAAATTAAATGACCTGGATTCTTATCTAAGTTACTGAAGAATCCATGTTTGGCTCGTTTCCTCTACAGTGAGTTCATCAGCAACCGCAATAAGCCTAGCACCTGCCAGGTTTAGGGAATGGCAGAGCGAGCCAGGCAGTGTGTTGTGTAGGAACTGGAGAGTGGATAGGTGACGCTGGCTGTGAGTGCGGGCTCACGGTGGGATGCCCAGGAACACAGAGCCTTGATTTAAGTTATACACTCAGCTCTTAGTTGTTGTTTTGGGGTGCTCTGTTTGTTTATTTTTTTAAGTAAAATGACCACAGTGAATAGTTTAACAAAATAAAACCCTGCAAAAGAGGGGGAACAGAAAGGCAGTTGGAGGGATACATAGGGCAAAGGAGCCCTCCGCAGGTGTCTAGTTGAAGTCTGACAGCAAATAGTCAACAGTTGGAGCTCAGTTAGCAACGCTCGCTGTGAAGTTGCCTCTGTAGAGACAATATTCCTCCTATAAAGTCTTGTTTCACATAAGCAAAGAACCAGGCTCAAGGCCTCAATCCATATGGCCTTCCGAAAGGCTTTGCCTGTTTACGAACCTGCAACTCTCTTAGAAGCTAACAAACAAGAGTATAAACTCTGGGGGGCGGGGAATGAAACAGAAAACAATTTGTGTAATCTTTGTACTCCAAGGTTTTACCTTATCAATAATTATCCCACCCAATGTACTGAATCGTGCACACAAATCAGGAGCTACCTATGGTCTCATGTGAGTCCCTGAGCACCTAAATTAACCACAGTCACTAAAATCATACATGTGGTCACTGTACAGTCACTGAAGCATTACTCCGTTGAGAACCCTATAGATACAGTTGGTACAACTATCACCCGACATGTCTCTATCTGCTAACAGTACGTTAAATATCTTTTAGTTAGACCCTAACTCTGCTGACATTCTTTTGGTAGTGGATCCCGGCTCCATCACATTAGTATCTCTAAGAAGGACCTAGAACTATGCCTCAGCTCTGAGCCCCTGCTGGTGATCACAAGGCAAGCGCAGCTTTTCTCTTACAGCAAGAAAATGATGAAATTCATAATTAAGGTCTATCAATAATCGTGATAATAAATGTGTCAACCATTGAGATAAAAATACAGGCTCATTATACCTGTATTGTGGGCTCAAGATTAGCCCAGTGCCTGATGTCAACACACATCCCCCAAGTCATACTCCCAACAAACCCAAGAAAAGCAAGCTGCACCAAAGCATGACCTTATGAAGGTCCAGCTGAACTGGAACCCCAGAACTATTTTGCCATCGCTGAAAGGAACAACACAGATTATGAAGAACATTAGTGGAGCGGGAGAGAAAGAAAAATTAAAGCCAGGCATAATCACTGCAAATCCCAGCACTCGGGAGAACGGCCAAGAAGACACAGCACGAACAAATGAATAAGAAATAATTTTTGAAAGATATGCAGAAACAAAATGAAAACCCAACCCATCTCACATTGCTGACTAATACGTTTAAATGGTTTTTGAGAGTGAGTTGATCAAGAAGGGTTCTGCTTGTTGGAGTGGTTCATGGGGGAGGGAAGCTGCTGAAGAGCAGCTTCAGAGAATAGGTCCTCTGCAGCTTTCTTTCCTCACACTAGGCTTTTGCAATCGCGGGTGTTTGTACTGGCAGAACCCACATGGAATTCCAGGGTAAAACATCAGCTAGCTAATCATTCACTTGGACACTGTTACTCAGCAGATTTTTAAAGCCCTTCCACATACAGAAGATTCTGATGACAAGACCCACAGCTGATTGTGTCAGGGTGAGAAAGCCGAGGCTAAATGGAGAGTTCTGTTCTGCATTATTTGTTTTGTTTTTCGTTGTTTGTCTTTAAAACTGAGCCTTCTGTCAGAGGGAAAACTACAAAATGGCCAACAGCTAATTCTCTTTTTTTCTCTCTTTCTCTCTTTCTTTTTCTTTTGTGTGTATGGGTCATTAATTTTGTAGCCAAAGCTGGCCTAGAATTATTTAATTTATTCAAGATGGCTTCAAACTTCTCTCTCTCTCTCTCTCTCTCTCTCTCTCTCTCTCTCTCTCTTCTTCCATCCTTTTATTGATATCAGACATTCTTCCATCCTTTAATAGATATCAGCAATGGACGAGAACACACTGCCTAACATCTAGGTTATCAGGCAGAACCTTTAGGACCACTGACTGGGCATCTCTAGCCCCAAGCTAAGATCCTACCTACCCAGGCCATGTTTCTGAATGGGCATGTCCCTATCTGTCCTGTTTACATGTGTGAATCAGTCTGTCTGAATGTCTGAGTTGATACCTGCATGGGTCCCGGATCCTTGGTACATGATAGGAGTTGTTCAACGTAGGCTCTGGTGTTGACCATGGAACACAGGGCCAGAGACTGACAGTGGCAGAGGGGCCAGGCACAAAGTTCATTCCGGGGCCACATCCTGGCATTGAGAAGTCCTCCATTGCATTGTATTTGAATTAATGGAGTGGAAAGGGCTAGCCTTGGGGGAAAAGGGGGGTTATCCGGTGCAGAGGTGGGAATAAAGGAGGTGGTTGGTAAGGAAAAGACATGGGGGAAGGAAAATGGGAAGGTGGGAGCAGGGGCAAAACCACCTTCTCTCTGAAGTCTAGGTGCTACTTATGGCTTCCCTGATCCATCTCTGGCCAGTCCTCAATCCATGGGTCTTGGAGATGGCCATGTTTGGGTAACTCCACACCCAGGCATCAGTCACGTGGGTGAGAAGTAAGTGTGAGAGGTGGTGGTGTGCATGCTGGTCCCAATGGCTATCATCTAGATGACAGTGACATACAGAATGCTGGAAATGCAAGTGGAGACCAAGGACATCGAAAGAGTGGTTCTTACCTAGTGTAGCACTGTGAAGTTCCTCTCAACCACAACCTGTCACAGAGAAACTGCCAGAGGCTGGAGGTCTTGCAGGGGGAAACCCCCAGTGACATGTTCCCCCAAAAGGCACTGCCAAGTTCTACACCAGCAGACAAGAGTCTGGCAAAACCTGGACCATTTGTACAAACACTCCTCCAAGTTCTCCCTGTAGCTCTCCACTGAGCTGCAACCTGATCCTAGAGGCCAGAGTTGATGATCACTAGGTCAGGGGCAGGTCCATATGACACCTCCTCCAAGACCTCCTCAAGGTACTCAGAGTAAACACGGGCGAGGAAGTAGAAGCCCACAAGGTGGTGGCCAGAACCAAAGCAGAACTGGCAGACCTCTCAGTACTGTGTCCCCTTGTGCAGCAATCCCAGCTGGCCCTCAGCCACCAGCTGATCCTGTTCCACATCCCCCTCCAACCCCCAGTCAGATCCATGCCAGGTAGATGGTTCTTTTCAGGCCAGGGTCTGCACCCACCCAACACTGGCATGGTTGCTAAGCGGCTTTTAACTGGGAATCTGTGAGCGGTGTGTCTTTCTGGAGCAGAAGCACCAGGTCCTTGTACACAGCTCTTTGGATGGAGTACCCACAAATGACCACAAATTTGTTGTTTCCAGGGCGTCGGAGGCCTGGAAATAGACCGTGGCACTTCCCAGCAGGCAATGCGGCATCTCATTTGGTAGCCAACGCTGGCCTAGAATTATTTCATTAACGATGGCTTTAAACTTCACACTCATCACAATCCTCCTGCCTCAGCTTCCCAAATGTTGACACTGCAGGTGTTAGCCACCACATATGACTCAAATTTTGTAAGAGGGACAAGTTGAGACCTGGAGAAGAACTTCACATCAGCGGAGTGATTTTGCTTCTTCAAGCAGCTGTTACACAGGACAGCTAACTTCCTGTATAGCACCTCGGGTTCCAGTACAAGACTGGTTGTATTTTATGCCTGCTAGTCTAGGGTAGACACCAAAAGAGGAAATGGTTGTTTCATGGGAAAGTCGCTTTAACTGTGTCATAAGGGAGAGTATAGAATTAAGCCAAGAACACAAGCACCTTCTGGAGTTAAATATGCTTGATCCTCTTTGTTATTGATTTTATCAAGATAACTACAGTCTAAGCCATTTATAAGAGAATACTAGATATTTTCTGATAGAAAGCTGACAACCTTTTATAAACAATACCACCAGCCAGTCCTGGGGACACAGGCCTGTCATCCCTACTCTTCATGTTATATGGATATGGATGTTATATGTTGATGATATATGGATAACGCTTGATTGAAGAAGTAGCTGAATATCAGGGTTTTCCTGAGTGGGGTGCCAGGCACTGTGCTGATGGCTTCATATATTATTGTGAGAGATTAGGAGTTAGACAGATCCCCTGATCGGCAGACAGATAGGGATAGGTGAGAGAAAAAAGAGATATCCGGTCGTGAGGAAATCTAATCTCACACGGGGCACCAATGTTATTAAAAGATGACCTCCTGGGTTTCCGCACCAATGTTAGGAACAGGATGAAGGGGGCGGGGGGATATGACCCATGGAGGTGCAGCCGGGCGTTGAGGGGAATGCCTCTGGGAGATCCATGTTGGGAATCTCTTCACCCTGAGGGATGAGCCACAGGACGGTATAGTACTAGAGTTTATTTAGGTCATGGGGGAGTTAAGAGGGTAGTAGAGGTTGTGGGAGATAGAGGAGTAGAGACTGGCCATGAGCACATGGAGATAGAGAGGGGAAGGGAAGGGGAAGAGGAGGGGTAAGGGAGAGGGAGGCAAGGGAGCAAGAGAGAAGGCAAGAGAGAGAGGAGGGGTCAAGCAGCCCCTTTTATAGTGTCAGGTCATTGAGGCGGAGCATACCTGGCTATTGCCAGGTAACAGAGGGGTGGGGTATACTTGGCTGTTGCTAGGTAACTGAGGGGTGGGGATTACAGAATCCCAACAATAGGGGTCATAGCTAGGTAACAAAGGTAGCAAATTTCCAAGGTGATAGCTTCCTGCTCACCCTCCTGACCTGAGAGGAATTCATGGTTGCTTAAAACAGTGGCTTGGCAGGGTTTTTTGTTTGTTTGTTTGATTTTTGGTTTTTGTTGTTTTTCCCTCTCTCTGGTAAGCCTTTGCTGATGGGTTGGCTCAAGTAGTTTGAGGCCTGCTCAGGATGTGTTACACAATCGTGGGCAAATCAATCATCCTACCTTCCTTCAAGCTAGCTAATCCTAAATTAGGAGCAGAAAAACTCTTCAGAGATGGGGTGGGGCTGGACTGTTTGGCTCACGAATCCCCTTCTGTTCTGTGTCAGCTGCGTGTATTTTCTCTCCTTACCCTCAGTGAATGTTTTTCTTCCATTGCTGACTCTGCTGCTGTCTGCAGTGTTTGAGAAGTCTCTGCTCCTACACTCAAGACTTTTGCTGGCTTTTTAATTCTATATGTAACTGGAAGAGAAAATGGATCCAGTCATGATCCCTACACTGTCATTTTAAAACAGCTTTTAAATACCTGTGAATATTTAAATATTATTAAATCTCATTTGTATTATTAAATATGGAATATTGAAGTCTGTTGTTAATTAGATTTCTCAGCTCATGCCCGTACAAACCACACCAAACGAACACAGTTCCACGTCTACTTTTAAATATCCAAGGTGATAACTGTTGTTTATTTTCGCTTTACAAACGAGCCTTAGTGAGTAACCTTCAAAGTTTTCAATTGGTTTATAACACAACTGACCGCTTACAAACTGATTTTCCTTCAGAGACCCCGGAAAGTTGGGTTGTGGAGGAGGCAGGGTCTCCAGATTATGGATATAACAGTTCGCTCTACTGAAAGGCTCTGACTTTACACTTAGGCCTGTGAGTAAGGAAAACAGACCATAGTGTCTCTTCACAGCAACAGAATGATAGTGACTAAGACACCGATGCTAAAAACTAAAGTTGACCTTCCAAACACAAGTAGTCATTTTATAGTGTGCGTCCTAACTTCTGAGGCCAGACTTGCGATAGTGATCTGCTAGGCCACAGTGTGACAAAGACTTATCTCCTGCCCACTTCCTCCCCTATTTAAAGTTAAAGCTCATGCCAGTAACTCTCAGGACAGGGCAGAGAGCTCTGCCCCACCCCCACGTGGCTGGGCCAGATAATGACAATCACGTTCTTCTGCATCCTAATGTGCCTTCTGTGGGGAAGGTACTCTGCCTGGTTGGCCAGGTCTCTCCAAGGCGCAGCTGCAGCCTGGACTTGGATCCCAGGGACCTGTGTGCGTACGATCTGACATAAATGGGAGTGCACGAGGCACATTCAGAACCCCCAAAATGCTACAGCACTTCAGGGACACACACACACACACTCACAGGGTTTGAGGCTAATAAATCTCTTAGGCAGCCTCATTTTCACAGCAGCTACCATTTGCTCTTCTGCAAGGTGCCTTCCTTCCCCAGGTAAACTGCATAATAGCTCAGTAATGCTAAACAAAAGTCCTAAACTCTTTACCCCTCCCTTTTTTTCCTGTCCAGTGTACACACTGAAATGCACCACAGACTGAGCCTCTAACCTGGAGAGGACAGATTCTCAGCAGGAGACATGGAAATGTACTTGGAGGAGGGAGGTGGAATTAAAATAGGCCTTGCCTTGAGTCAGAGGGAAGTGAGTCGGAGGGAAAGGGCTAGAGTGCAGGAATTTTTCAGATCACAAGTAATGTCTGCTTCGGGGAGGAGGGAGAGCTGTGTCAGAGATCTGAAAGAAATCAGGACATGGATGTATGTGTGAGAGAGACTTTCTGACAGAGACCCCAGATTCATTTCCTATTTTCAGGGAGCAGAAGAAAAACATTTTGGAACATCGGTGGTGCCTGATATTTTACAAAGGTTCTGGGTTATGACTTTCTTGTGACCATTTTGTGAACCCCAAAAGACTACCAAGGAGCTGATTCTGATGCAATCGCTTTAGGGTCTTTAGCACAAGCTCCATCTTGGGCCACACCACTGTCTCTGACACAGCAGAGAGGGATAGCGAGGCCCCAAACTCTCAGTGGGACAAGGAGTTATAGGGTGCAAGGGAAGGGGATTTTAGCTTGGCACACATTTGATTGTGGGGCCATTACGAAATGCTGTTGCCCTTTAAAATAACTGGCTGGTGCTGGGAGCCAAACCATAAACTTAACTTCTGCTTCCTGCCTGATTGGTAGTTGTTAGGAAGTAGAATACCAGGGGCGGGCTTGTAACCCGGAAACTAGTGCCAGGTACCAACTTGTGGGGGTGGGGCGGTCGGCTGGGGGCGGGGCTGGGGCGGGGCTGGGGGCGGGGCTGGAGGGCGCAGGGTAACCTGGAAACTGGTGCTAGGTGCTGACTTGTTAGTTAACACGAGTTCAATCTTTGGTCTGGTTCTCTAAGATTGAGTCTGAACCCAAGATCTGGTCTCCACTTCAAAGGGGATGACAATGACAAGAGGCTTTGGAAATCAGGTTATGAGGAGCAGGACTAAGTCCTATTAGAACTCGGGTCATTCTGCTTCTAGCATCCCTAAAGTCAAAATGGTACTGCAGGGTTTAAAAAGACTGAGCACAGCACCATGCCTTTGTCAATAGTGAGTAAGTGCTGTCTTCAAAAGTACTAGCTATCTGGGATGAAGCCTCTGGTGTAACTAAGACTCACCAGGACCAACTCCAGCCTCTTGCCCTTGCCTCTACCCCAATCTCGCAGCCATTAAAACCTCACTAGAGGTCATAGACACACAGTCCATCGGTGGCTAGGACCTAATTCTGTCAGAGCAGGGATCATCCTAGAAGCACGGGGGAAAGACAGGACCACTAACCCCTGATACTCTTCATGGAGACACTGAGGCTCACCGTTGGCTCAAGGACTTGGAATCTCTCCAGAGTTTTATCCCGGGAAAGGAAAAAGGCAGAAGCCTTGTGCCAGCCACAGAAGAAATGTGTCTCCCAGGAAGAGATTCCATGCAAGCTGCCAGGTTGTCAGGTCACCTTGCAGGGGAGAGTAGAGGCAAAAAGGTCAGGACCACGCCCTGGACGAGCATGCCTCCTTATGGATACGCCTTGCTTTCTGCTTTTTTCTACGCTTCATGTCAGTACCACACAGACAAACTGAGGGGGGAGGGTCTCACTGAAATTCTCTTTAATAGGGTCTCAATCTACACATTCCCTTCTGCTTCTTTCCATTACTTGTTTTGTTCCGTGTTTTAATTGCCCCACTGGGGACACCCTAGTGGGCTCCCAGTGCTCAGGCCCCGATCCTAACAACTCTGATAATATACTGGCCAAAGAAATCACAAGAACCTGGAATAGGAACTTCAGTGACTTTAATACTCACCAGTGGATTGGATTGGCATTTCAACTCAGGAGGGTCACCTACTTCTTGACCAAAATTTCAATGTGAGGAAGCAAGTTATTTTGGTGTTTCCCATTAATGAAGTTGAGATCAGAGCCAGAGTCATGTTAGTATTTCAATTATGCATCACCTAACCTAAGACAAACTGTCCCTCTACCTCTTTGTGGAACTTGGGTGCTGTTGCTTGTAGAGACCAGGGCAGCTGTTCTTATTTGTAGCTGTTTAATGCTTAACTCCTTCAAGAGTGTTCCCTCACTACTCTCTGGTCAGTTAACCTGGTTTCAGTAAGAGATAAGTTCCTGGATTGAGACAGCCTCCTTCTCCCTGTGTGGCTAAGTGATGACCTCAATTTCAATTCTGAAACAAGATAACAGGAAGTTGCTTGAGGTTATAAATTCTCAACACCCACCCTCAGTAATATACTTCCTCCAGCATGACTGTGTCAGCTTCCCAAATAGCACCATCAACAGGGGACCAAGTGTTCAAATGCTCAAGCCTATGAAGGAAGTGTTATCATTCAAACTACCACTGGATGATCAGCTTTCGGAAGGAAGTTTTAGCTGAAAATAAAGGGATGGGCACTTTAGGAGTACATTGCTATAGAATCGGTTCCCAAAAGTGCCTGCCTTGCTCAGTGTCTCACAATCAGACTTCCTGGAGTAGTGTATCCTCTGGCACAGAAACTTGTGATTCTTCCCTTGTTTCTGTGATAATAGGCAAGGAAGGAAGGCCATGGCTAAAGCCACAGAGAAAGTAACTCAATGGGAACGGAACAAATGTGGTCATCCGTAAGGGAAAGCCAGGTAGACATACCTGGTGTCCTAATGAAGGCCAATTTCCTTACCTTCTGTGTGATGTTGGAGTTGTGTGTGCTAAAGTTGACTGGCCAGGTGACTCTAGAATATACCACTATGCAGAGAAATAGGAGAGAGGTCCCAGAGAGCAACAATGCTAGCGAATGTAGAAATATGTCAAAATTATGTTCCTGATAAGCCATACCTAGTGCATATTACAGTTCGGAATCTTTATGGGACCCTTCAGAGCTGTATGCGGACTTACTATAGCAGGTATGTTTGATTTTTTTTTTTTTTACAAAGTTAGTGTAATCCATTAGGAGTGATTGTATTTTAATGAACTGATGACAAACTCAGTGTCACCAGTAATGTATCAATGTCAGACTAAGAAATCAAATCACTGTCACTGTTTGTCATTTAACCAAGAGCAAGCCCGAATTGGAATTCTCTATGTTATGCTCCCTGTGGCCTGTATCCTACGACTCTCTTGTAAGAGTCTATGCCTTCCTGAAGGTTGTCTTGTGAATCTGTCCCTCTGTCTGTCTCTGTGTCTGTGTCTTTTTCTCTAACTAGGGGTCTTAGTTCTTGTTTTTATTGACCTGCACAGAAAGTGTCACATGAAAAGTGAATGGGATAACTTATAGAAATCTTTACCAGATATACTAGCTCCAAATGGCTCCCAAATGAATCAGTGGGGAACAGTATGGCAAAGGTCACTGATTATTAAGCAATGTCTGTGTTTTGTTCAACATTTATGGTGCATATTCATTTTATAAGACCACATTGAGGCAGCCTATTTGGTATTTTCTGCAAACGATTATTATAATACATGCACATAGTGTAACAGAAGCCCAGACCTTAGCACAACGGACTCCATAATACAAGAGCCAATACAAGTGTCTTCTCTGGTGAACACCCCTCAACACATTATTCTTGAGTCAGGACTATGGAAGAGTATATAATCTAAGATCGCAGATATGCATTAGCTTAGTTTGTAAACATTGATTACATGGGAAATCCAAGACGAGTAAGGCTGTGTTACATTGTTCTCTTAAAGGCAGGTTAGACAAACACTATAGGCTAGCAACCTAGCAACCTGACCGGTGTATTATTGTCTGGAAGTACAGCTCCAGTCTCTAGGGGTGTAAGAGATCCTTTCATAATATTGCATCACCATGACAGAGAAGAGGCAGAACAGTTCTCTCTCTCTCTCTCTCTCTCTCTCTCTCTCTCTCTCTCTCTCTCTCTCTCTCTCTCTCTCTTCGGACGGTTTCTGGTTAACAGAAAGTAGTTTCCAAGCACATAGCTCCAATCTCCTTAAAGAAGTAAAAGCTCATCGCAGGCATTTAATGTGTTCAACAAGTGGATTGTAAAATGTTTTTGATCTTCAAGACCCACCCACCAATTTCTACCATTTACACTACCAGGAAATAGTCATGGGTGTAACTTCAGTCTATCAACATATCCCCTTCATCTTCCTCTGTCTTCATCCACCCTTCCAGGAAAAGGCTCAGTGAATTCCATATATATATATATATATATATTTTTTTTTTTTATTTTGAGTGACCGAGTACATAAAAGCATGTGATGCTTTGCTTGAATACAACTTCCATTCACGGAAGTCATGTCTCACTGGTTTTCCAGGTGGATGTGGTCATTTAATACGAGCTGTAGTGAAACATTTTTATGAAAATTCCTTTTATCTTCAAAGAGAATGAACCTAATTCCCTACGGTATTCACTCTGTTTAAACTACCTTTAAGAGAACAACGGGGCTAACCTTAATATACCTTCATTTCCGATGTAATTAGCTTCTGCAACCTAAGCTAAACACACTGATTTAATCTTAAATTATATACTCCTTTCCAGAAAGTGTGTGTTATCCTTTACTGAAAGCAACTTACAGTTTGACAGAAACCTTAAACCAAATATCTCGTCAGTGTTGATAGTAACATATGAACACAGGTTTGTAACATCTCTGTGGTCTGCAGTGCTAGTTTGAGTCATTGTCAGTACAATAACTTTGGGGCTTCTTTTAAAGATCTCTGAAAGGAATTCCTCACTCATCTCAGCCACCTTTTCTATACACTCTGATAAATACAGAAGAAATCCCTTGTTACTCACGGGCACAGATCAATCGATCTCTCTCTCTCTCTTTCACACACACACACACACACACACACACACACACACACATACACACACACACACACACACACACACCAGACAGGTACCAGGGACAGATCAGACACACACAACTAACAACAGATAGTCCAATAATCATGGACTATATATAGACAGATGGAAAAGATAAGGAGTCCTGCACTTCCCTCATTAGTGCGTAAGGACCCCTAGGTCTTTATCTTCCCCAATGCTGGGCATTACTCAACTTTCCAACTTGCTAACGCAAAATGAAATATCACTTCACATTTCTTTGGTTACTGTGTGTCTTGGGCTCTCTAGTGTATCTACTTTATGTTCATATCTTTCATCCAGGTCTGCTTTTGAGTTTCTGCTTGGATCTTCTTCTTCTACAGAAATACTTTTATATCCCAGTTACTACTCATTTTGTATGTTTCAATTTATGATGTCTCTGATACTTTGTTAGCTATAAACCTTTATCCATGGTATCTTTCACTGAAGAGAAATACTAATTTTGATGTTAAGAATTTCATCCCTGACTGGTGAAATCACTCAGCAAGTAAAGGTAATTACTAGCAAGCCTGTCAATCTGAGTTTGATCTCTGGGACCCACATACGGGAAGGAAAGAACCAAGCTCTTTAAGTTATCCTTTGATTTCCACAAGTGTGCCCACATATATAACTCTCACACAGTAAATAAACATTCGTGTGTGTGTGTGTGTGTGTGTGTGTGTGTGTGTGCACGCGCACACACACACACACACGTGTAATGTTAAAAATCTTTCTGCCATCTCTATTTTACAATGTGGTCTGTGTTTTGGACATTTCAGATTATGCAACAGGTTTTTTTGTAACTTTGCCTCAATTCCCTATTTCCCTCCAGTAGGTACAGGGGGCACATTTGATGGGTGGATAGTTAGAGCATTTCATACATACACATAAGTGCAAAGAGAGAGGTTCGGTAGATGTGTAGCCATAGAGAAAGGACATGTGAATAAATCTATGTGTGAGAGAGGTTAGGGACATACTCATATGCCCCGACCCGCAGGACAGTCAACGGGAACCCGGGATCACCTAGGAGAGAACTGGGGAACAAGAGGAGAGAAGGCCAGCAAGTCCAGTGGGCTGATGATCAAGCTGACAAATTTTGTTTTTTCACATGCTAGTTTTATACTGGTGGAAGAAGGAAATAAGGCATGGGAAAGTAAGGTATGGAACAGAACTAAGGGAACTTTCCAGTTAAAGTATTTCTCACAATGCCCGTTTTGAAGAATTACTTGAGGAGGGGGACAACCCAGGTGCAGGAGGGAATGTTCTGCCAAGCAGGATCCGTTGCCTGGGTGACCGTTCTACTCGGCTAGCTACCTGACCAAAGTGAGATCACCTAATTTCTGGAAAAAAGGCCTTTACTGTGGGAAACAGAAACCTAGGCTGAGATCTGTGTAAAATGGCGTTACTCAGGCTAAGGAAGTTTCCTAACTCTGTCAGCTCCCGACACTCACATACAGGGAGAAGTCACACGTGTGGGAATGCCTCTCACAGCTTTGCTGTACATGCCATCATAGGTGGAAGTGGGTGGTCATGTTACCAGGACCTCTGGTGGTTATTTCTCTCAGGATTTTGAGAGATGGCTGGCAACAGGTATTTTCCCCGTGGGATATACAAATGTTGCTGTTGCTGACAACATTCTCAGCACTTGGTCATGTTCTTGAGGCACAGAGCTTGAGTGGCAAACGAGAACAAGCAGGCACTGTAAGAATCTAGCAAGCAAGATGCCCAAACATTTACAGCCACTAGATGGGTGTCCATTTCAGCATCTCAAAGGATGTAAAGCCTTAAGTAATTCAGCATTCAGACAAGCTACAAAGTTATTTTACACGACACAGTGATATATGCTGGTAACTAGTACTCTCACCAAATTCATTGTTACAAATAATATAGAGAAACACCTTTAGATGACACAGGTGCCAAATCACCCAGCCCCCAAAGCCCCTCCCAAACGGGCAAGAATCTGAGAGGATATTTCTCCAAAGACTTCCAAACCGGCAACACTTAAGACGAGTTCTACGTCACTTGTCATCAAGGAAATGAAATCACGCCCTGTGGTGTCATTTCCTATGCTGTGGGTTAGTTAAAGGTATAAAGATAGACAGCAGAGGATGGAGAGAAATCAGAACTCTCAGACTTTGCTGATGGGAAGGTGAAATGATGCCTACATCTACTGGAAAACAGTCCAGCAGTTCGTTAGGAGGCTCAATGGTTACTGCAGCATCTCATGGCTGGATATGTGGGAGCAATAAGATCATAAGACGATATTAAAATATACTCCAGTGTTCATGAAGATGCTACTCACCAAAG